>NC_083763.1:69479372-69639372 GCF_963514075.1 Conger conger
GGCTGATGTATAAATTCTCCCACTGGAAATAATGTTGAGTGTGTTGGTCCGGAAATAAAATGGGGGTTTGTTTGGGGATCAGGGTAGTATTTTCCAAACTTGTGTTATCGAGATTTACTTAGCGAGACACCTCCTTCTCAGCTCTGCTCACTGGTATTACTAAACTTGATGTGCTGTGACAGTCTTAAGCTACTTCATCTCCTTACTCAGTTCCATAAAAGAGCAGCAAAAGCAAAAGGAAAATACCATGGTTTGGAGCAACATCAAACTCGTCTTGATATGGCCCATAACACTGTTTAGCACTGGCTGCTATGACCGTAGATCAAAGCAATAGATTATTGAATGTTTATAGGTAAATTGGAGCAGCTTGCGATAGTGTTTTTCCGTCTTTGCTTTGATGGTCCATATGGCGGCATTCCGGGTTTGGATTTCCTCCTTCCCAGGAACGGGGCCTGCAGTAGGGTGGTACCTATTCAGCAGAGCTTTAAATGTTTTAGCAAAGGACAGAAAAAGTCTGCTGTTTGAGATCATCACTATGTGGCAATGTAAGCCACCGATGAACCCCGTGTGGGGCTTCTTATGATGTCCGTAATTTACTTGTTTGGACCAATCACAATCCTGATCCCTAAATCAGGACAATGTGATTGGTTGGAATCAGATTAGCCCATTTGGGGGATTCACAAAGCCTCTACTCTCGAGCACATCTGAGTGCAAATCAATTAAACGCTAAATAGTAATTTAATTTCAGAAGATGCAAGATACAATATTGTTGTATTCTAGCTGCCAACTGTGGTATGCTAGTTTGAAAGTTAATTGTACTCTTCAAGGGTTCTGAATTTCTGTATGTTTACACTAGGACTCGGAACAGTACTGTCCTCTCAGGTCCACTTTTGCACTTGTTCTTGTGTTTGATTTGCACTTTGTTGTACGTCGCTCTGGATAAGAGCGTCTGCTAAATGCCACGTAATGTAATGTAATGTAATGTAATGAAATATATTTTTCAATCATTAATAATATCTATGTATCATCATGATCCAACCAAGCTCAGTTCTTGGTGCATTTAGAAAGCATATTTGGCAATACCTGCTTTGAATCCTTGACTCAGAGTTGAGGACGCAGTGTGATACCATTTATAGTGAATCCACAAATTCACCAAGATGAAAAGGTCTAACTAAGGAGCGAGCACTGAGAACTTTTTTTGTGTGTCTACACGTGCCCTCCAGCAATGAGCTCCATAATCCAAGTTTCATCTCAGTTTGAGAGAAGATTATGGTAATATAGTTTACTTCGGAAAAAAATTCTGAAAACAAAATCCTGCGAGTAAACAAAGGCACACAGAGTGGATGTGGGACAGGACGGATGCCATCCACCCAGTCAAAGGAGGGAGGCTAAAGGGAACATCTGCTGTCTGGCATCACAACCCCAGAATAGAGAGGGGACTGGCTGCCCGCTGTTGTGCTTGGCAATACAGGGATTAATGAGAAAATTAGAATAGGCCGAGGATAATTCCAAGTGTTCTGGACATTTCTTTCCTTTTTTTTCATTTTTAATTTAAAAAGGAGTAAGATGACTAAGTTCATCTTAGCCCAGTTAAACCCCCCGGCTGTCAGATGTCAGTTGTACATATTTGCGGATGCCAGCGCGTTTTACCTCCTGCCTCTTCACTCGTTTTAATTACACAGTAAGAGCACATATGAACTCACGTATGAACTCTGCTGTGTTTGGCTTCACGGGATGTGCTGGACTGATCACGGTCTTCTCATAACTGTCCATTGCAGCCGTCTACCTTGAATCAGACACAGACAAAAACAAGCAGAAATTTCCTGCGACGGAGATACGTTTATAGGCATTCGGAAAGATACACATTGAGTTATGCGCATTTTGAACAGAAGAGACTACTTCCGTGGAAACTATGGATGGAGGTAAGATTAACGGTATCATCAATGTGACGCGTCATTGATCGCTCTGCCTATTGATTCCGTGTGTGTGGTTTTGCGATGCTGCTATTTTAAACCCCGCTCTAAAGGGGAACGTGTCTTTGTAATTGTACGCCAGCATCCATTGACTTTTGTTTCCCATTAATGCTTCCTGTGGCATCCTCCCACGCCGAGCAGGAAGTCATCATATTACGCCCCGTAATGCAGATCAACAGGGCTCACAGTTACGGAGGGCGGGAGGCCATCTTCCCCCGATGTGACTTTCACGTTGAGGGTTTCGTCAATAAAGCGCTCTGAGAGAGAATGTTCCCGCTTGTAAACACGGTGTTGTGTTGCCCGTCTCGTGTGCAGCGCGGAGGCAGAGTTCCTGCCTCTGGAGAGCACAGCGATGATGCTCAGCCCTGCACCTACGCCCTTTCAGCAGCAGGTTAGTGTGTGAGCGGGCAGGGGGTTTCATCGGGCACCGGGCCTTGGATTCATTTTATTTTCCCTTTCCCTTTCTCACTCATTCCTTCACTCTGTATTTCTATAACCCGCTCTCACTCTCCCCCCCGCCTCTTTCCCTCCCTCTCTCTCTCTCTCTAGCGGCCGTCAGGCGGGTCAGCGGGCTCAGAGAGCTGTATTTCGGCCTACTTTGGAGCCCCCCGGAAAGGCACGATGCGATGAAAATTTAAAGACAATGCCTGCCGACTTTTTGCATAAAAAAAAGTTTTTTAAAAGTTTTGAGCTGAGACATTAATTCTACATTGTTTCCTCAGAGCTCTGCATAATTCAGCAGGCGAGGTGCCCGATCCGAGTGCAGAGGTACACTTTTGGCGGGCGCGATAGGGCCCGGCCTGCCCCGGCTGCAGCCAGGAAGCTGTCAGTGTGCTGGAGGGTTAAAGCTGCACACCTCCCCCCGAGTGCACTGGACGCACGGGGCTGGGGGTAGGGCGTTGGGGATTTAGTGTTCTCCTTACAACTTCTCAGTGTTCATTATTTTCTTTTATTAGATATTAAATCAGCAGAAGTATGTCCGGCTCTGGAGCACAGCCCTCCCCGTCTCCAAATGTTTTTTCTTTTTTTGTAGCCATTGTTTATACTTTGAGGGGCCTACAGTTTTCATTCACTGACAGCTTGATTGCTAGTAGGGAGAAAACCTTCCTCCCCGCCTCTCTCTACCCCCATACTACTGTCCCGACGTTGCTAGACCCTGTGAACTATCGTGACTGTCTGGGAACACGCACATTTAATTCCACACGAGGCAGTACTGAGAGCAAATTACATCTAATTAATTCCATACCTTAAACTTTTTTGCTCTTTTATTTCCCCGGGAAAGAAATGTGGACCATTGTATGCTAAAACATCCGACAACAGTGAACAAGTTTCACATTGTTTGAAAAGTCTCCCTGAGGGTATAAATACAGAACAGCATGATGATTATCATACAGGCAGTAGTCCTGTACGTACACACACATAACCAGGCATATGCACGGGGGAGGGGGTCTGAGTGCCTTGTTCAATAATAATTGTATTATTATTGAGTTGCCGTCATTGATTTGATTTGATTCATTTTGGTTAAATACAGTATGTTGTACAATAACTGGATATTGTAAAACAGTTGGGGCACCCTTTTCTCACTTGAGCACCTGCCTCTGAAAAAGGACTCTGGACAGCCCTGCTCAAAACTCTCTGTGTGCTATTTGGTTACCAGTTAAACTCTCTTAAACATTGCTTGGCTGTCCCTTGGAATGTGGCAGCAATGGTCTTAGAGCATTATTCAATTTTATAATCGGATCTTTGGATGGTAATCCACATTAAAAATGTTTTAAGCTTCTTGCATCTGCATTCAGAACAACGTAATGTTGTTGACAGGCAGCATCCAGCACATAATGTTTTTGTGAAAACTTTAATAAAGCGGATTAGGGAATGTTTTCTGCAAGTTTGTGAGCAACATGCCTGGGACAAATACCTGCAAACGAGCATACTTGGAACAATAAACACAGTGCAGGGCTGTTTGGGAACTTGTTCATTATGAAGTTATGTCACAACCAAACGGAAATCTAATCAGAGTTCCCCAATGTGCGTGAATTGGTAATGCAGTCTTCAGTGGAAATAATGGAGCATCTGTCCACAGAAAGGATTTGGTGTACTCCATAAAACACGGGGAGTTCAAAAATTCAGCAAATAGCATTTTGCTTGTTTGTTTGTTTTTATCTGTGAAGACCCTGAATAAAATAAATAAATAAATAGTCAAGATTATGCATGGCTATGATACCGTAAAACAGTGCAAAAACAAAAGCGTTTCAGCATTGTCATTTCTTTCTCTCAAGTACAAAATATAAGCTTGTTTGGATTTTCTGTTCGTATGACAAGTAACATTTTCTTACCCCATTGGCTAATCTTGACATGAGCCTCACCCCCCACTGCCTCACCCAATTGTCAATATTTTTGTCTTTTCGAGTAAAAAAATACTCATAAATAATCTCAAGATGGTTTTACCTTGACCTGGCATAGATATTACTCAATAAGTCATAAGTGATATTTATAGAAGATTTATGGCCATCTCTCTTTCTATCTCTCTTTTTCTCTCCCTCCCTCTCACTCGTTCTCCCAGCCTCTCTCTCCCAGTTTGCAGAAGTACATGTGACTTTTATTTAACATGTCCTTCTACTTGATCTGTTTGACTCTTATTTTGCACTGCTTTTGCCACTGAAAGGCCTGTCTATTGTAGACCCACCCTGGTAGAAATGTTCTCCCACGTAACTGTGTAGAGGAGTGGCAGAGGAAGCTGGGAAGACAATTTCCCAAAAAATAATTAATAAATAAAAATTAATAAATAAATACAATCACAAGAGAGTTCAACGGGGGTTCGTTTTGCAGATATGCATGACGTGGAATGATAGCCGAGAGGCACATCAGAGGAGCTGGAACAAATGCATCCTTTGGTGTTATACGAAAGAACAAGAGCGCAAAGAAAGGGACTCGAATCAATCAACAAAGTTTCCATGTTTACATGCATTGTTGTTGTCTTGTCTCGTGGGAAACAGTGTCAGGATGTTTAAATCTTACACGTCCATGAAGGCTCTATACACGTGAGGTGAGGCCCCCCCCCCCCCATCCAAAATATGCCTCTCTTTTCTATTTGTCTCTTCCTGAAAGAGGATGCAAGAATCATACTCCGATAGAAATTGCTCAGTAATGTATTCCGATTTTGCTGCCTCTAGAAAATGACAGCTGTGGCGTGTTTTGAAATTAATTCATGAGACTATCCTGACAGGCCTACTTTTAACTTCTAATTGGAAGATGAAAAGATTTTTTTTTCCCCTTCCTGCCAAAATAAGTCATGAATCAAGATTACGGACTGACTTTAATTAACAAGGACAAAATTCTCCAGATTTGAAATGCCTTTTGATTCCCAGCGTACTTTAACTTCATTTTTTTCATGCATAATTTGAGCATAGCATAGCTCCTCTGCTGAATTTCTAGTCACAGCCCAAAAGACCAGTTCTCTTTTAATACCATTTTAAGCAAGTCATTAGGAACATGTAAGGAGACGATTATGCAGACAGACACACGCATAGGAGTGATCTCATTAAAACAAAAATCAGACATTCTGCCATACCTCTCTCTGCTGTACTTAGTGATGAGAGCAGTCTGACTGTAGCACGAGACTTCACAGGCATGGTCACTTGCTAAAATAAATCAGCGGTGGTGCAGTCTGCTTTTACAGGGCTCACGTGCGGGACGGCGTTGGCTCTGGCGGTAAGAGCTGTCGTCTGACAGTCGGAGGGTTGCCGGTTCGATCCAGCCCCGGGTGTGTCAAAGTGTCCCTGAGCAAGACACGTCACCCCCAAATTCTCCTGACAAGGTGTTTGGTGCCTTGCATGGCAGCCAATCGCCGTTGGTGTGAGTGTGTGTATGAATGGGTAAATGAGAAGCATCAATTTGATAAAGGCACTATATAAATGCCAGCCATTAACCATTTGCCCCTGCCCCGGCAACTCGTATGATTTGGTTCCACCACATTACTCCTGAGCTGTCCTAGTTCCTGCAGCAGATGTAATCACACCCCCTGTGAACACACCAGTGTATGCAGTGTACGCCGTGTATGTTTCCCAGCAGAAGCGAACAGTGGCTGTTATTCAACTTCAAAATGCAATTTAATCTTCAACAGAGGTATTCACATAACGCAGCAAATAACAATTAACCGAGCGGGCTGAAGACCCGGAGTCTACGGACACACAGGCTAAACGGGCAGCTCCCAGAATCCTTACACACTGGCTCCGGGGGGTCCGGTGAAATGTACGCAAGATGGAAAAGTTTAGTAGCCTTTGTCATGAATGCAATGGACAGAATGTGTGGAGGGGAGAGAAAATAAATAAAAATACAATACAATAAAAATACAAAATAAACGGCCAAATACTGGACCGTTGTGTTTGTTTATGTGCTTTCAGCTAGCATTTATCATGTTGTCAGAAGAGAAAATGCTGTTAAGGATTTGGCTTTCTGAATTATGTTTTTGAACCTAACACAAAAGCCTACGACTGAAAGAGTAAATGAGACAATGTAATTTAAAACATGACAGGGATTGTTCTCTCTGAGGATTTTAAATTGCTGTTGTTATAGAAAACTTGGGGCAAAGGTTGACATGAAAGTGAACGGCATAAATCGTTCGCTCATGCTTTCCCGGGTCTTAAAAAGATGTGACATTGTCTCTTTCAGTTTTTTTTTTACTGTTTTGTTTTGAAATGACTACATTTTTGCATATTGTAAGGAAAGAATGATTATCTAACGTAAGCGTCTCAATAAATCATTTAGATGTTAAGATATTGAAACCAGAAATGCTGGCAACATTTTTCAAGACAAGTCAATTTCTTGTTTGCACACATTGGAAGAAAAAAAAGAAAAGTTCCCCGGGTGATCAAGAACAGTGAGCCACATTGCTGAGAACACAATGTTCTCTATGTAGATTAAGGTGCCTCTATTCATTCAATATTTTATTTATTTATTCATTTATTTTTGGTCTAGGAGCTCTGATTCACCATCACCTTTCTTTATGCCGGTTCGTGATGAAGTTATTCATACCCAGCAGTGTTGACAGAAAACTATATGAAAATATATAAACTATATAAAAACATAGAAAAAGCATTTACCGTAACAGCAGAATTACTCTCACTGAGCACTTTATTAGGTAGACCTGTTCACCAGCTTGTTAATGCAAATATTTAATAAGCCAATCGTGTGGCTGCTGATCTCCTGGGATTTTCATGCACAACAGTCTCTAGAGTTGGAAAAGAATGGTGCAAAAAACAAAAATATCCAGTGAGCAGAAAGACCTTGTTAATAAGAGAGGTCAGAGGAGAAGGACCAGCTAGTCAAAGCTGACAGGGAAGTGACAGAAACGCAAATAACCACACATTACAACAGTGGCATGCAGAAGAGCATCTCTGAACACACAATGCATCAAACCTCTTAAGTGGAAAGGCTACAGCAGCAGAAGACCAGTAAGTCTAAAAAATAAGTGTAATTAATACATAATGAGCGGCACTGATGGTGCAGTAGGTAGCACTGCCGCCTCACAGCAAGGAGGTCCTGGGTTCGAATCCCCCTCGGCCGGGGCCTCTCTGTGTGGAGTTTGCATGTTCTCCCCGTGTTCACGTGGGTTTCCTCCGGGTACTCCGGTTTCCTCCCACAGTCCAAAGACATGCACGTTAGGCTGATTGGAGAGTCTAAATTGCCCATAGGTATGAGTGTGTGAGTGAATGGTGTGTATGCCCTGCGATGGACTGGCAACCTGTCCAGGGTGTATTCCTGCCTTTCGCCCAATGTATGCTGGGATAGGCTCCGGCCCCCCTGCGACCCTGTTCAGGATAAGCGGGTTCAGATAATGGATGGATGAATGAATAATACCTAATGAAGTTCTCAATGAGTGTATGCTCCACGATCACCCTGTAAAACACTGTGCCTGTCAACTGCTATTGTACATAGAGTACTCCAAAGTTGTCTAGAGATTTGCTTTCATTGTTTTCCTGAAATGATCAGTCTTGAATACAGTACTATAAAATACAGAATTTGTATTTTGTTTTTACAATGCATTGCACAAATATTGCTTAATATTTGTTCATTTTAATATCACATGTCTTGTGGATGTCAGAACAATGGGTTGGATAAGAGGTCTGTTATCAGACTTTGCTGCCATTTTATGTTATAAGATAAAGTAACATTGACAGGGCGTCAACCAGGACCAGGAAACTGAGTTAATACTGGGTTATTACTTGGAGAATGACACTGTGCAATTGAAGCATTGCTGCCAAGGAAAAACAATACGATTTAATCTGAAAACCTCACATTATAAAGTGAAAAATTCATGTTAAAGCATATGCAAAAGTATTAAGCCCCACACTCCCACACAGGCATGTACAGTATATTATATTTAATTTCCTTTTCAACTTTGATCGAAGCCATGCAATGTTGCACAGCATATTTTAATCAAAATGGCAAGTAGATTATGTCTGTCTGGAGATTATGTATTTTTATCATTGTAAATGGAGAGGCAATACAATGCAAGAACGGAATGAAACAGTATGTAACTGACAGCACCAACTGTAATTTGATTTTACACACACAACGGCAAGAAAACAATACTTTTACTGTTAATGAGTTTACTAAAATGAAAATTAAATAAATAAATTAGTCTAATAAGCCGTAACAACTGTAACATTTTAGTTTTATTGGCGGTGAGGATCATCCTGACAACACCATATGAACATTTTTTATAATTAGGTTTTTTTGGAAATAATGAACCACAACATAGAAATTAATATAACACATTTCAAACTCCACTCTCCCTGCGCTTCATACTGTACTTTTGCGTTTAATGTACAGTGGGTCCAGAGGTCTGAGACCACAGGTGAAAATGCTTCTATTTTCCATTCTTTTCTAATTTAATGCAAACTATTTCATTACTAATTATATTATCAGCATAGCAATTTCAGTGAAAAGTTGAATCTTTGTATTTGGTATGTCCACCTTTTGCTTTAATGGCAACATGCACTCAAGCTGCCTTGGACTCCACAGGTTTTGCACAAAACCTGTGGATTCTGTTATCCCAGCATTATTTGACAATGTTCCAAAGAGCATCTTGTGATGTGACTGATTTGGCTTTTGTCAGACTTCGAGTGCCCCCGTAAATATTGAATGGGGTTGTGGTCAGGTGATTGTGGGCTGCGCAGCACTCCTTGCTCTTCTTTGGTCTTTGAGCAGTTCTTGCAAAGCGTTGAAGTTTCATTCGTTTTACATTTTTCTAAATCCTAAAACTTTCTGTCCAGGATCGCATGAAAAAACGTTTGATGTGGTCTCCAGACTTTTGGGCCGCACTGTAGAATATAACACATTTCACTCGCCACACTCATCAGACTCCCCGTGCTTTGTACTGTACTTATATCTCTTCATGTTATCTAGAGGTTTTTTTTTATTGATCGCCACTGCCATACATCTTTTCTGTCTAACAGTGCAGTTTTTTTTTTACCAAAAATTGTATCCTCCTATTTCTTCCTTTCATACCATTTGGAATGCTAAGTCATGTCTGCAGCCCAGTTTCCTGGCCGCAATGCCTCCCATCGATTCGGGATAGCACAAACCAGCAATACGTCTGCTCCGAATGCTAATCTGTTAGCCGCTGCCTCTTTTCTCAGTGTATAGCTGTGCAGTGCGGCTCAGTCTTTGGGCTGTTTGGGCTGAGGAGTTATTTTGTGCGCACTTGGCATGGGAGCGGCCATTTTGAGGTGGGGAGGTCCATGGTAAACAGCTCATAGCTCCAGGTCATAAGACAGCTCTTCTCCAATAGCCCACCATGTGTCTCTTGGCTATGTTGAACTGCAGTGAACCACTACAGTACATTGTAAAACTTTCATACGATGAGGCTGCTAAAAACTCTTTCTGTGCTCATGAGCTGGTATGGCACAACAGACATCATACAGAAAGGAAATTCAATGAACGAGTGTGTGTGTGTGTATGTGTCTCTGTGTCTGTGTGTGTGTGTGTGTGTGTACACATGTTTGCACGCATGTGTGTTTGTTTATTTGTCAGTCATCCACATAGGGAACGTTCCTCTGATTCTCCAAATCAATCTCAATAATTTTTTGACAAACACATTTTCTTACTTTTCAAAAATGACCGAGCACTCTTTCTCTAACCACATCCTCCAGAACCCATATCTGCTGTACTACAGCAATACTGCAATGCTACACCAAGGCAATTTAAGTGTTCTTTTCATCAACAAACAACGCATATTATCTTTATTACTTCACTGTAATATAAATCAATGAAAACAATATGCATCAAGAAAACTTTCACAGAAGTTTCAAGACATTCCTTAACTTCTTTTCTCCTTCCTGTGCTCTTGGCATTGTTCCAAAACTAAAAAAAAAAAAAAAAAGAAATTACTTTGTGCACTTAAATTTTGATAGACACCTGATGCATAATGCATGCTGAGGAACAGTTAGAGGTCTGGGGCACAGTCCTGTGGCTGATTATTTTTTATTGTGCCCTCGGTCAGTTTGTAAGCCTTGCAGTGCGGAATGAGGAAATATAAAGAGGCACTGGGATAATACGCAGTAGCTGGGAGAGGCATATCAGGCCTGGGAAACCATATGTCAGTACTGATGACAGGGATAATGATGACTGACAAGCCTCATTTTAAAAGAGGGCCGGCAATCTGACCGACATGATCTCGCACCGATCTTTCAATGCCCTGGAAATCCGTTCACGTATACCGAATCCTGGATAAGCGCCATCCTACGATGACATTCTGCAAATATGTGATATAAAATAGCTGTATTTAGCTGTATCCATGGGCAAATAAATCGTAGCAACCGAGGTTATGGTTAGGGTTAGGGTTAAGATGTAACATTAACCATATTAATTGAGTAAAGAGACACGAAAACGTTTTGTATTCGCACGCTCCGGTGCCTCAATTTTGGTTGGAGAACTAGAACGTACTGCTAATTTCAACCGCTAGGGGCGGATATTCAGATTTCTGAACACAGAGGCTGATATCAGTGGTCAGAACATTCAGTCTGGCTGTGGGAATTGGTGTGAGACCAGGCTCATCTGACGCCATTGATCGCACCGTGCACCTCATACAGATGCAACCAGACCAGCTGGAGTGAGTGAGAGAGAGAACTGAACTCACACATTAGCCATTTCTCATGTTGCAGTACATGGGGTCACGGCTTTTTGTAATAGAGGTGGCCATTTTGTGATCATGTGTTGGCGTGGGGTGGTTTGAGTTCACATTGGTTTGTGTCAGTTGACCAGCTGGGCTAATGAAAACGCCATCTTATGATCTTTTGAAAAAGGTTATGGCCAATGTGAAAGTATGCTCGCACAAATAATCCCATTGTTGTGGTCAGTTGATTATTCTGGGATCTGGCCAAGCAGGAAGAAGGACCTGGAGCTCCGCTTCCCCCACCCACTATCTCATAAATCCAGAAGATCTCCTGCCCAGAATGTCCAACAATCTAGAGCAAAGACAAGAATGAACTCCATCCATGCCTATACTCAAGTGAAGTCTGGTCAGGGGTTTCACATTGTGGGTGTAGAACCACTGCTGGAAGCGGGGCTGTAGCAGTTTGTAACATGCATGTACAAAACATACTATGGCACTTCCCAGGATCTACACCATCAGTTCTAACCGCTGCACTGCAATGAACATGTGTGGCCATGGTGACACATATGATTTCTATTTGAGCGTTTGTTGGTGCGATGCAGAAAATGTTCTCATTTTCTGGGTCATGTTTGGAAGCCCATAATAAGGTAACAGGGGCACGGGCTGGTTCCTGTTGGTTCTGCGGAACGGGCCTCATATGTCCCTGGATTAATGCGCTCATGTCATCCGACACCTGAACTACAAGGCAACCAATTAGGAGGGTCGAGGATTTATCGCACTGAGCCGCCATTACCAGTTCACACCTTGACCACAGCTGTGCTCCTGTGCAGTGTCATGTAACCGGGGGAAGAGGGGGGCAAAGAGAGCCGGACGCGGCAGCCCTGCTGGGTTTGGTGGTGCGGTCGCATGAGCTGCTTTTGACAAACGATTTGTTGAAGCCACTAAACAAATTGGAAGCGGCTGATTGTTGCCGGGGCGATGGAATCCGTCATGGCGAATGAAGGCTGGGCTTCAGCCGGAGAGCCAGCGCAGACTGTGAGCGAGCCCACGGGCGCACGGGGCCAGTATGTTAACTTAATTAACTTAAACATAAACACTTCCCGACAGAGTAATGCATATCCTGGAAATTCTTGTCTAAACACTTGGAAATTAATGCCCTGGGCATTTCTATGTGCTGTAAATGTCACCATTGTTTTAATTGAGAAGCCCCAGTGTTTGGCTTGGAGTCTAGCTATTACAAGACTAAATTAAATGAAAGGAACCACACTATGTAGTACGCGTTATTCTTTATTTCTTGTTTTGTTTTGCCTTTCTTGATTATGTTAACAGGTCGTACAGTAACCTGTGGATAATGTGAAGTCTGTGAGCAAGATACACTCTCACGGCTGACCATTTCTGCACTGTTCTCACCCGAGTCCTGTCCAGACGAATCCAGGCAACGGATTTCTCTGTCAGTAATAACGCCTATCTTCACCGCAGATCTTGACAGAGAGATAAGTACATCAAACCCCAGCGTTGGTTTGCAGATTTGAAGATAAGTTGAGGTCGATCAAACTGTAATGAGAAGCAGAGGACTCCGAGCCGAGCCCCCACCAGCTCCAACACATGCACTATTTATTCTGCCCTACGGTTAAAAATCTGTTATTCTGTGTGGGGAAAGAAACAACATGTTACAATATACTCAAACCATTCCTTCAAAACTGAAAGCTCTCACATGTGCGATATCATCAGCAACAATCAAGAGAGTCATTTCTCAGAATTTTCCCCCAAACTCAAGCTCTGTTAAACGGCATGCCAAGTTAAACATTCAGATAGAACATTATGTAGTTGAACTGTTAGCTGTCTGGAAGAGAGCCAGCGGTCTTAAGGCCATTGATTGCAACAGCAAGTCATCATGGAGTACATTTTTTGTTTTGGTAGTGGTTTTAAGATTAGTAGATATTTGTTTCCCCCAAAAGACAGAGAGATTGCTTGTTCCACAACTTTAATATGAGGCCAAAGAAAAATAAAAATGAAGAAATGTGAACTTACTCAGTTTTTAACTTCACAAAGTTCATATTTTGAAAGTGTGAATCCTGGTGTTTAAATATTTAAATATTTATAATGAACTGGTGTTTTATTGACACATTTTCTGGTTGAAGTAAACACAAGGAAAAACATTTATTTCTGGCCTAGAGTCAATCAGCATTTGTCCTTAACTTTGACTTGCTGTCAAAGAATGCTGTCTGCAAAATTTCATACCAATATATACAGTCAATCACTTACTCACCTACTTGTTTTGTGCCAAAGGAACAGGTTTACTTTTAAGTTTGCGACAAATGTTGATTGAATGCAAGCCATTCTGTTATGATGCCAATTCCTTGCATATACATTTTGGAAATATGAGACATTTCAAATTTCTCATGAAAATAATCAAATTAAATCAAAGGCTGGTTCAATAAACTGCAGGCACATTATGAAGCCCAGAATCAAAATGGAAAATCGATCTTTTAAATATATTTCTGCATCTTCATTTCCACCGAACCATAGTTTGACGTTGACACCTTCCGCGGAATTTAAAGTTAGTGCCATTCAAGATCCAGATGCGTGTGGAAAGACAGTTTGGGCTCCTGCCATTCAACACTTGAGCCCCAGATTTTATTGGGGAAAATCACCTGTCAGTGGAAGGTGTTGTACAATCAGACAGGCCCAGAAGGTTGATTCTATACTCCAAATTGAGAAATACAGAGAAAAGGTATTTGCCTATAAAATCCCAATTGGTTCTGTAGATGTGAATGGTATTACAGTGTTGCTAACGGTGATATGACAACTGCAGAGGGCGAGGGTCAGTCTGAAGGGCATTTTTTTTACTGATCAGTGACGTCAGCTGACGCCTGGCATATGTTACTGTAAATGTGTGGGGAAATGTACATGTGTGAGGAAATATTACTTCCTGCCAAGGGCAAAATTCCAAGATCCCACGGAGACAACAGTTCCAACTGTTCCTTTAGTAAATACAGTATATCCCAATGCAAAGGAGCCTTCAGTTTTCAGCTTCAACTTGAATGTGAAAAATAACATACAGAAGTCAACACTGTAGTGAAAGGAAAATTCCCAGAGTCCTCATGGAATTCTGTATGGCACTAATCTTCCTTTATGTTGGAAAACTGAATCGGTAACACTTTACAAAAAGGTTACATTAATTGGTATTAACTAATGTAGTTATTAACTACTGAGACATCAATCTGTACAGCTTTGTTTGTGTATCTGTACATCATTCAATTATGTTAACAACTACATTAGTTAATGCCAAGTCATATTGGAATGAATGTTAATTTTGTGCTTAATTAACACATATGTACATCAATTAATTCATGTTAACCACATTAGTTAATGTCAATGATGTACTTTATTATGAAGTGTGACCACTGAAGCTCTTCGAAATCCAACGTGCCTTTAAAAGGTTGCCATGTTACTATGGTCATTTCAAACCCCATTTTAGCTGTTTTCAGTGTTCAGCCAGCTCCCTGGTACCTGTCAAGGACATTTTCATTCAGTGGTATAAGTGTGGTTTCGCCAGCTACCTGATCTCAATAACAAGCACCCCCCCCCCCCTCCTCCCCACACAC
Source organism: Conger conger (assembly GCF_963514075.1). NCBI lineage: Eukaryota > Metazoa > Chordata > Actinopteri > Anguilliformes > Congridae > Conger > Conger conger. The sequence continues at coordinate 69,494,069 of NC_083763.1, forward strand.
ACTTTATAGTGTAAATGATGTCATACTCAAAGGCGAGACCGTGTCATCTGAAATATGCATACTGCCCTTTCCATGAGTAATTCATGAACACAAATTCCCAAACTCAGCTGGTGTGTTGTATCCATTTAAAGTCATTGAAAAAGCACCAGCAGAAGGCTTCCCGGCAGTTTTGTAATAACTCTGGGAGGCAATTGTCATATTAATCAATAATTAAAAATGAGAGGAACTTGAACCTCACCGAGTTCAACAGACATAATTCCGGCTCACAGTTAATAATTCTATGGATACAGGCCATGTGCTGCAGCATGTGCACTTAAAGCCTGCTGATGCTACAGGCACTGCTTGTAATTACGGATGATATTACAGCTGACTTCAGGTGAAGAAGAAAAAGGTCTTCCACACAGCAAATCCAATTACAAATGTTCATGTGTGTTTCCAGCTGGAACGTGATACTCACATTCATTTCCAAAAGAAAATGAGTTTTTCCTCATTAAATTACAACCATAGATTTTTTTTTTTCTCCATTGGGGAAAGTTTGTCTAAAGTTGTTTTCTTGATCATTTTGATTCACAGATGTCTTTAAACCATCATTGGTTTCCTGGCGTATGTGTCGATGACTGATTTTCTTTCTTTCACTGGCTTGAAAGAAGGAAAGAAAGAAAGAAAGAAGAGGTATAGTATAACCAGTTAGAGATTTGAACCCAGGGCTCTGACTCACCCAAATAATAAAAAATAAAAAAACATGTTACCCGTCAGCAAAGATGAAATCACCCCTAGCTAAGGGCAATGACGTTATTTTTAATTTGAAGTTTATGTCATCAGGGAGCATTGGTGCTGTAGCCTGCTGTAAGCCTTTGCTTTCTTGCACTTCACTGTGCTTGTACTGGTGAACTAGCCGAGTTATCCCTGCTACAATAGCGTAGCGCTCGTGAGTGCTACATCATGCCGGGCCTTCAGTGGTAAGACCGACGGGAAAGAGAGAGAGAGAGATACTTCTGAGGAGTGGGGCTGAGGGCTGGTGGACATGCTGTCGAGCGGCAGTACAGATCTGTTGAATGCGAGGCAGACGGGTGGATATGGCTGTTCAAACAGCGAGCTGCGTGGCGGCCATCTTGTCTGACTGGAGTAATGGGAAGGTCTCATTGCCTTGGGGCACACTTCCCTCTTCCTCAGCCACGGGGCTGACTGGTACAGAGCCGATGTCCACAGAAAAGAGGCCTGAGAAGATTTGAGGAGACATTTTGATTGTCAGGAGGTCCGCTTCAAAAACCGTCCTGTATCCCTGCTTTAAGTGCTGATGCAGACATGCTGTACATCAGAGGGACAGAATCCAACTGAAATCCAGCCCCTTAATATTTTGTGTGAATTTAAAAAAAAGGATCCTTTCCTTTAAGTTACACCAGTCAGATTATGCATGTTTATGGGATTTAAGTGTAAAAAGCCTTCTAACGTTTAACTTATTAATTCAAGGGAGGACTTCCAAGAGAACTCAAGCATGCACGTACAGTATGTATACATGATTGAGTTGACATGCATATGTTCATGCCCACACGCACACGCACACGCACACATACACACGCACATACACACAAGGACATTGTTTTGCCCATAAAGTTGAGTTGCTATATATAATAATAGAGGCAATAAGGAATTGTGTTGTTGCGTCAGTTTATATGTTGTCATTTCAGTAGCAATTAAAGGCCCAATTAATGAATCATGAATGAATAAATCAGCATTATCTGCGTTATTTTCTCCTAAATTAGACCTTTGTCACTGCTTAAAAAATATTTTAAAATTGTAAACAGGCATTCATTATATCTCTGACTTGTTTTACAATGCTTGTCCTAAAATCACATACAAAATGTCATACATCTACTTTGGAGCAGGAAATGAAATATATGTGAAGCATATTCATTTGTTAAAGATTATTATTCCCTCTTCAGGACTGCTTGGTATGAGTTGCACACTCATATGTCCCGACTACTAATTGTACAATAGACCCAGGAACCTGTTTTGGTTGAATTATTATTCCAATTAAATGAAGAATCAAGTCCCAGTTGAGCCTGTTTCAAGAAGTATCCTCTGCTACCAATGCGTAAGTGTGGGATGCTCAGTCTGGAATGAAACTAATGAACACGCAGATTGTTTTCTTCTCCTCCGAGAATTATTCCCCTTTTATTTATCGTTACACAACCTCCATAAATTCTAAGGAGTGACTTTTAGTAACAATTAATGTATTTTCAGGGGGAATATGGGCCTATTTTTTATTTTTTATAAAACTTAATTTAGAACAATTCAAATGCCAAAATAAACCTTTTCTGACTTCCCATTCTCAAGCCTGTCAATACTGTCATCTGTAAAGTCATGTCAGTGGGAAAGTACCAAAAATAATTGTAATTATTTTCGTAAAGTGTAAAATTAAGTGTAAAATTAATAAAGCACATGTACATTCAGGAATCCTGGGTCTGCTACGTAAGTCATTGTAATCGACAGGGTGGCCTGTAGTGTAGTGGTTAAGGTAAATGACTGGGACACGCAAGGTCAGTGGTTCGATCCCCAGTGTAGCCACAATAAGATCCGCATAGCTGTTGGGCCCTTGAGCAAGGCCCTTAACCCTGCATTGCTCCAGGGGAGGATTGTCTCCTGCTTAGTCTAATCAACTGTAGGTTGATGTCATGAATGTAATGTAATGTAATCATGCTGATAAAGGCTGTAATTTCAAATAGAATTAAATCACCATTCCTTCAACTATGTTCTTCCCGTGTTCCGGGGGGGGAACCCCATAGATATCAACCAAATGCAGGGCAGACAGTAAGACCATCACGCCCTTCCTCCATGTGGCTACACCTTGATTTAAAATGGAAAGACTTACCCCCTCCCCCACCCATTTCCTACCATCTGTCTGCCAACAGTAATTAGTTTTATGGTGTCTTTGGCAACCGGTATATGGCTCTTCACTAATTAGCTTCTTATTTGTTTATTACACAATGTTTTCTTAAGGTTTATTCTAATTAAAAGTTTTAAGCTGTTAGGAATTCATAGAACTTCGTCTTTTTTTCCATCGCGTCCTTCACAGTTCTATTCATCTACTAAGCCAAGGTGAATGGGAACAGAGGGATTAGATCGTCCTTTGTCGAGCGCGTGCTAATAGATTAATAGAAGCTCTCGCAGTAATACGGAACATGCCGCAGTACAGTAGCGACCTGACCATGTGCTTCACTTGGTAACAATCGCATGTCATAATGGCCACGTTATTTATGGAGCTAATGGGATTCCATAACCATAATGGGCTTGTTCTTTCGTGTCTCTCTCTTTGCCTTTCCATACCAGATGGCAAGACGAAGCGATGGGCTTGCAGGTTGTTGAGATTACTGCTTGTGTAAACATTGTCTTTTGGAAAGAAAAAAATATTCTGAATTCTGAACAGGGTGAGGTAAGTGTGAGCTGGTAACCAGGGACAGTCAAAGTAAGCATGGTAGGCACCAAAAATACAATTATTAAATAATTATAGCTGTTCTAACCTTCTGCACTGCAAGTTATTTACACAAAAAGTTTTCCGCAGTGGAATAGCAGTGAAAATACAGATGAGATGTGGTTTGGAACGCAATGACTTATGGACAGTATGCATGTGGAAAGCCAACACAACAAACACTGTGCACATTTACACATACACATGTGGGTGTTCATATGTTAATCACATGTGGAAAATACAGTACACCTGAAACACCAGCAATGTCTTTTCATATGTATTCGCATGTAATTTTAGAAGAGTTCGCCGAACAATTCATTTGTAAACCAAGTGCAACCAATTGCTCTTTTGGAGATGGCTAGCAGCATTTACCTCATTCACTTGAGTGTGACACAAGATGTCGCTCTACTGAGCTCAGGTCCAAAATCCTGGCATCCTGAATCCTGAATCCTAATGCATTCTGGTTGTGTTTCTGAAAGATAGTTCACATTTTTATTGTGTGTGGTTTTTTTTTTCAGTGATATCACAGCAAACCTTTGTTCATCCAGTCAAAACAAACATGTCCAGATGAAAAAATAAAATAAACACATATAAAATGATATTGTACAGTCTTCACTTATGAGCACCAAATAATATCGGAGTGTATTGGACATTTTAGATGCATTCCCAGCAGGCAAAGCAAGAAATAAATATGAAAACAAAACTCCATGGCAGGTGGACAGGTGTGTCGATAGGCAGGGAAACCCTGCCTGTGGACACAGCAAGAAAGATGGCGGAAAGAGAACTCAACATTCCTCCTCTCATTTCTCCCGTTTCATTACCGTGAGGGTATTTTGTTTTTTTTACGTCTACACTATGACAGGTTTCCAGTGAGGGCAGGTGGATGTCAGAGTCCCTCCCCCGGGCGAGAGTTCTGCGGTCAGGCCGGAATCCTGACTCTCACTCTCACTCTGGTAACAAACTCTCACAAGATGGAGGTGTGAACGGGTGAGGGGTGGTAATTCTGGATGTTCACGTTACACGCACAAATGTGGGCAGGCTCGTAGCATGTGTTTCTGACAGTATTATTTTTATTAATTTCTTTGGCACATTACACACTTCTCTTCTTGTTGAAGCCAGATTTGAATAGAACAATATGCTGCATGTTGGGAGCCATATGGTTAGAAGCCAAATTTCACCAAAATGCCTAGTTTGTGTGTCCCCTCATTGTTCTATGGTACTTTATTAACGGGCCAAATGTTATACCACATCTGGCCACAAAATGTAAAGATGCATTCATGCAAAAATATAAATTGTCATAATAATAATACTAATAATAATAATACGAATAATAATAATAATAATAATAATAATAATAATAATATAAGTCTATAAGTCTTTTTACATGGTAACCACAATTCACAATGCTCAAAAAAATTGATTTCCATCCACAAAATCCTTTAAAAAGAAAAGGAAGAGAGACAGTAAACGATGACTCTTCTGGAAGGAGATCCATTGGCTGTGAGTGCACAGGAAGTGGAGGTTGCAGTTGGAACACACTCAGACTCTATTTCCTGTACAGGAGGACTTATAACAGCCGCTGGGTCAGCGCGGCACATTCCAGGAGGACAGTCCGGCCTCCGGACTGCTTTTATTATATCTGTTATCATGGGGCTGCACAAATAATTCATTGCTGTTTTTTTTAGAACCCATCCTATTTCTTCAGTTTAACAGATAGTCCTTATCTATGTGCAATTACAAGTGAGAAAAATGGACCCTGAATTATTTGGACTTATTTTTCACTTGTTTGCCATTTTTTGTTCATGTAGAAATGGGCATATTTTGGCCATTTGTTTAATGTTTTAAAAAAGGATGTAAATTAAATTAAACAATTTGCACACTTATTACATGGTTATTACAAATGGGAATACTGCAAAACTACAAAAATAAACTTACGATACATTTTCCATTACATTTTAGTCATTTGGCAGAATAGTTAAAAACGAATCAAATCAATATTTTTTGTGACCACCCTTGAGCATTAAAACTGTTTCAATCTGAGATAGCCAACGCTGTCCTGCAGTTCTATAAGACAGTAGTGAAGTTGTTCCAAGCATGTTGGAGAACTTTACTTTTTAAAAATTAAATATAAAAATGTCTCTGTAAAATCAAATCTTTTGGAAAGTGAATATTTGGAAATCTCAAATGTGTTCTTTTATACTAACACACACAAAAAAATAAACATATATATAATAAAGTCTAGGGTGCCTAAGACTTCAGCACAGTACTGTCACAATTCACCATGAGTAAATAAATAACGGCAATAACATTATTCATTCATTCATTCATTCATCCATTCACTATCCTAACCCGCTTATCCTGAACAGGGTCGCAGGGGGGTTGGAGCCTATCCCAGCATACATTGGGCGAAAGGCAGGAATACACCCTGGACAGGTTGCCAGTCTATCGCAGGGCACACACACCATTTACTCACACACTCATACCCACGGGCAATTTAGACTCTCCAATCAGCCAAACCTGCATGTCTTTGAACTGAGGGAGGAAGCCGGAGTACCCGGAGGAAACCCACGCAAACACGGGAAGGACATGCAAACGCCACAGAGAGAGGCCCCAGCCGACCGGGATTCAAACCCAGCACCTCCTTGCTGTGAGGCGGCAGTGCTACCCACTGCACCATCCGTACATTATGTATTCACATATTTATTAACACGTCATATGGGTCTGAATCATACTTTGTCCTTCGTCAAGGTTTTATGAGTAAGCGGAACTATGGTGAGCTGTCAGTTCCTTACCTGGGTAACCAATGCAGACAATAATCTCTTCATAATGGTTGACCACGCAATGGGTTTCACAAAGCTTCACTATGCATCATTTCATTGCGTTGCATTCCCAGCAAATACAAACATGTATGTGTCTGTAGGCAGGTAGGCATGTCAGAGTTCGGGGTTGAATGAATGAAAGAACCTGATTCAGAACACAACACTCTGAGACAAGTAAAACTCTGCGTATGATTATCATGCAATGCATGGTTAGAGAGGAACATATACTGATCATATTGCTGCTCGTGTTGCCTTCGCATTCCCAAGACAGCAAGTAAAAAAATAACAATAATGTGAAAAACTTGTTTCAGAGAATTTTTAATGACTCGTGGGTGGATATGAACTCATTACAGAATTGGGGAAATTAAGTTATAAATTAGTGTCATAAACAATGAGAATGACACAATATAGCACTAACAACATGCATACCCTTTTTAGATGGTTTACTCATGCTTTAATTATCAGTTAATTCCCTCAACACATAATGCACAATTCACAATAACTCATTGTGAATTGTGAATAATATGAAATATTGACATATTTCATATTATTTTCAGTTGGCCACATGCAATCAAACCACAAGCTCAAATGCATCTCCATGTATCTCCCAAATGTATGACAGAGTGGGGCATATTGTCACATTCTTATATGGTAAATGGTTGGCATTCATATAGCGCCTTTATCCAAAGCGCTGTACAATTGATGCTTCTCATTCACCCATTCATACACACACTCACACACCAACGGCGATTGGCTGCCATGCAAGGCACCGACCAGCTCGTCAGGAGCATTTGAGGGTTAAGTGTCTTGCTCAGGGACACTTCGACACACCCAGGGCGGGGGATCGAACCAGCAACCCCCCGACTGCCAGAAAACTGCTCTTACTACCTGAGCCATGTCGCCCCACTATATTTATTTGTTAGATACAATACATCACAATGGAATAAATGTCATATCAAATGAAAGAATGAAGTCTCTTCATTGCGTCTGCATATCTTATTTGAGTAAACACAGGTAGAGCATGTGCTCGTTTGAAAACTTGCTCCATCAGTGCGTAAACACTATGTGGGGTAAATTGTCACATTGGATTCTTCAACATATCAGAACAAAACCACATATAAATTCATCAAAGGACCCTTGGGGCCGGATTTTCCCCCAAGCGGGTCCCCTCATTAGTGTCAGCAGCCATCCCATATGAGAAGAAACCTAGTTGCTGATTATACAATATCATAATGATTTTTGAGCAAGTTGTATGTGTAAATTTATAGCAAGGAAAAATTGTCACGTGATAACTTGCCCCAAAGTCATTGAGAGAACTTGCGCCAAACTGATGTGCTAATTAGGGCTACTGTATATCTCAAGGTGAGCTTAACATAGGACTGAAACTAAAGTATCAAAAGACACTTTATTTTCTCCTCTATTCAGTTGAAAAATATACATTTGAACATTTGTAACAAAATACTCTTTATTACATAATGACACCTCTCACATAGTGTGAAGGCCCATTATTTTTTACTTCTCCTCACCTCAGATTGTGTGATTTTTATATATGTAAACAGTGCCTTGACCTCAGAACACAATGTCACCAAAAATGGCTATTGAATTGTTTAGTTGCTGCCTCTTGCTTTGGAGAAATTAACAGTGTGACAACTCTGAATCCAGAGCTAAGATGATTCAGGTTTGACCCTTCTTGGCCACATTTTCTCTTCAAGCAAGTATTTTTCTTCTCTACAACGTCCACGTTGGATTGCTTGAGACACCCGATGTGAATTATTCTCGCTTATTTGATTTTTCATAAATGTTGTTTTGCTTTTATTTAAAGCCCCTTTGCATCTTCAGAATAAAACAGCCCCTTCAAAATATTCTGAATGACTCATACAACTCCAGAATTGCTGAAACCATCTGGAAGATGAAAATACATTCATTGAAAGTACAATAATTTAAGAAAAATTGAAATGCTTTAAAGTAGTCTATATTAATAAAGCATAAAATATACTAATTATATCATTATTTTACTTGGAAAGCAAATAGAGAGAGAACATATGGAAGAAAAAAGCTTTATTTAAACATTTTTTTAAGAAATCATATGGCCAGTTATTCAGTTTATTCAGTATGAGAAATCTACACAAACAATAATTTTTTGAGCCCTTCCATACAATACATAAGCTTCGATCCACACCTAAATATTTAAAATGTCAAACATCTTTGAAGCAAACATACACTTCAAAACATGAACACAGTAAAATAATGAATATAGACAGACCATCAGAAGAGCAGTATAAAACCTGCTCACCCCCCTCCCACATATACACTCAGCATGAATATCTTTGATCAGCTGTGTAGAAAGTGTATTTTCACTGAAGTCTATCAGAATAGAGAGCAGTGTCAGCACTGTGCACATCGTACACCACTTCTTCCTGTACCTTGCACTCCGCATGATAGCAAAATTAATCCCTTGACATTTCCACAAAACAAAGAATTCGTACAGAAATCAAAACCGCTTTTCTCCAGGGTGAAGGCGAGCTCCAACAGCGTGTTTGAAGTGAGAACTTAGTGGCTGATCTTGAAAAAGGGCTTGCGCCTTTCTTAGCGCTGCACTAAAGTCAACACTGTGAAGACTGCGATGCTTAGGAACAGGGCAGTAAAGTGCAGTGAAGTAGCTGGCAATTTAAGCTGATGAAGGTCTTAATCGATGTTTGCTAATGTATTCAATGTATTTTAGCCTGAGGATGTTTAGAAATCTAGAAAAGCAAGGATTAGCGGAAGTGTGGCTACAGCATACCAAGATTAGCATAGAGGATTCTCTGTAATTGTGTAGAAAAGAATAGCCTAGCATCATTGAGACAGAAACAGTGGGAGAATGCTATTCCTTTAGCCATCGATTTGACCATTACAAGCAGTCGGTCAGACCGCACACAGCCAGGCTCACTGTGCCAGCTCCCTCTCCAAGGTGTTCATCTGCACTGCAATGAGAAGGAAAGCTGCTTCAACTCTCTTTTGTCAGGCTGGCACTAGAAGTTTTAAGAAGGAAAAGAAAAACTATAAAAGTTGAGAAATAATTGCACCAGCCAAGGTCGAACCCAGGCTTTCTTTTCAAAACAGTACAGTACAATTTAACCTCGGAAGAAATGATTGAATTGATGAGCATTTAACCCAATAATTGCTGGAGGGCCAGAATTCCTTCCTTTCAACTGAATTGTTCTTTGTCCCTCCACCCCCCACCAGTTTGACCTGTGAATCATCGATGACTTTGTGGTTGTTATGATTGATAAGGAATTTTTGCCAGAATGCTTCAGATACACGAACACATAAAAAGTGAAAAGTGTACTGCTGTATTGCTTTGATTTCATTTTACACCTTATGCCCTTATATCTTAAAATACAATTTTAACCAGAATAAGAATACCCATGTATGCCATTATAGGCGGCACGGATGGTGCAGTGGGTGGCACTGCCGCCTCGCAGCAAGGAGGTCCTGGGTTCGAATCCCCATCGGCCTCTCTGTGTGGAGTTTGCATGTTCTCCCCGGGTTTGCGTGGGTTTCCTCCGGGTCCTCCGGTTTCCTCCCACGGTCCAAAGACATGCATGTTAGGCTGATTGGAGAGTCTAAGTTGCCCGTGTGAATGGTGTGTGTGCCCTGCGATGGACTGGCGACCTGTCCAGGGTGTATTCCTACCTTTCGCCCAATGAATGCTGGGATAGGCTCCAGCCTCCCTGCGACCCTGTTCAGGATAAGCGGGTTATGATAATGAATGAATGAATAAATGAATGAATGAATGTATGCCATTATGATGATAAAATGTTACTTATTATTACATGTTGTTTTTAGATTTATCATACTTTGCCAATCACAGGGCCATCAATATTTGTGCATTTATTCATTTTTTAGGGCGCAATGGCAACATGATATACCTATAACCTATTTTGAGATGCCATTGCTTTAGCGACAACAGTTCCTTATTTTGTAACACATGGGTGGTAAAACAACTGTGGGGGGACGTCACCTTCTCTGCATTTTGGAAATCCACATACTACAACAAATACGGTAACGTCAGTGTGCTTTTCACAACAAGTGTCCGGGGTTCGATCCCCAGTGTAGCCACAATAAGATCCGCACAGCTGTTGGGCCCTTGAGCAAGGCCATTATTATTAAGGCCTGCATTGCTCCAGGAGTGGATTGTCTCCTGCTTGGTCTAATCAACTGTACATCACTCTGGATAAGAGTATCTGCCAAATGCCATTAATGTAATATTTCTGAGGAAAACAGTGAAAACACAATAGAGAGCGTTTTCAGTGACGTGACCCCATTTCATATTGGTAAACATCAAAATACATTCTCAAAATATTTAATTATTATTCAGTATGCTTATAAATAAGGAGCCAGCCTGCCTTTGAATAATAAATAGCATGTGAAATTATAGAACGTGCTTGACTTGTTGTTGGGGGTTGGGTATTTGACAAAAACTCCAATCAGCGGACTTCAAGGAATATATTAATATTAAAGATGGTATAATTGTGATTATTCTAATTCAAATGTCATTTTTGGAAAATTGCCTCGACATAGATTAGAAAAATCAATACAGAATGCTCATTTCTGGTGATATTGTCCTCAAATTTGAAAGATGATTTATCCAGTGTTGTGACTTGGCTCCAGTGTGTTTCACTGGAGTGTACCAGCCACAGCTACAATAATCTGTATCTAGAAAAATCTTTTCACTGATAAAAAAAGGTTCCACTGTTCAGTGTGTTCGGTTCAGTAGTATTTGGAGTAATTTAGATTTAGTAATTCAGGGTTACCTTTTAGAAGAGACCAGAACTATGCCTGTAGTCAAAAGTTAGAATGTCATTCTTAAACTTGTGTCAAGAAAAGGGGTTAATAGAACTAAATAGTTTAAATCCGAGACAAGATTGCGCTGTTACCAAGTTCTAGTAGAAAATGTCTTTACCCATTTCATCATGCCCGTAAAGGTCCTATCAGGACAAAATGGCAGTTGCTCCTAATGATATCAATCTGTGCCATGTTTGCCATCAATCAGGACCTCCTGAATGCATTTAGGCCTATCCGTCTCCCCTCGCATCCTGTCGCCGGATGATACACTGAAATTGCTCCAGTCGCACTTGTGAAATACAGGTTGAAAAGGGCAATCAGATCTGAACAAGGCTCTAAGCTTGGGCGCACTCATTTGTCCCTCTCTCCTCCCTTACCATTTGCAAAGGTGCTGCTCATTGATCTAATTCAGCAGCTGTCACGGGAAGCGGGAGAGAGAGAGAGAGAGAGAGAGAGAGAGGCTACTTACGGACAGGGTGGAGGGCTTGCTTGCCCTCTGAGGAATGTCTTTTACACAGACCGGAAGGTTCCGGAGATGCCACCACGGGAACATCCCTCAGAGTGTAATGGGGGTGTCACTGCTGATTAAGCACCGCCCAATGTGCAGGAGAAGCCAATGGTGCTGGCGGTGGGGGTATTTTCTATGAATGAGCAGGTGGGCTGTGGATTGGGGTTAGGGGGGGGGGGGGTACGTCCAATGTGTGAGGAGTAACTTATATGGAGTGGGGTTAGGGGGGGATATATATCTCATGAGGGAGGGGGGTATAGAATGGGGATAGAGGAGGGTATTTCCCATGAGGGTGAGGAGTGCAGAGAGGGCTTAGGGGAGTATTTTCCATGAGGGGGGTGATGTGGGGGGGTATTTCCTCTGAGTGCGGGGGGGGGTGAAAGTATGGTTAAGAGGTGGGTAGTTCCTGTCAGCTGGGGGCTAGAGGAGGTGTGGGCCGCTCCTGGCACTGAGGAGAACGCATCGCTACGCCCCGTATGTTTATGGCGCCATGCGAGCCTCAGTCACAAGACTCGTCAGGCGGTGAGACAAAGGGCCAGATTCACCGAGGCAGCGCCTCCATATCTTCTGCTTCCTGATACACATCCTTTCACATTTCTTTGGCTCTGAAAACCCAGAGAGCCATCTGCCTCCAACCCCCTCCCCTTCCCCCCCTGCAACCCCTTTCTTCTCAAGCACTCTGATCAAGACATCATCCTGCACAAACACGGCCTCATTCTCTAAGTGTGTTTATGTGCCCCTGCTTTCCTGCGGTACTAATGCCAAATTGAATTTCAGGAGTGTTGGCTCCTCTAAAGGTTTACCGGTTGAAATATAGGACATTAACCGTGAATCTATGGTGGCACCCCACAGTTTTGCTGATGAAGCTCGGCTCATAAAGGGTACAGTCACAAACAGAAAGCACATCTTCCAGAGGAGCGACAACATCGTCAGAACACATGCATTACAGTTCTCATGGAAGCTCGACGGTGGGCAACTGTGGGCTTAATAAGAGGCTTGATACGGTGCTATGGTGATTTCACTGATCACACTGTGAAAGATGTCATCGCTTCCTTATCAAACAGTGGCAGAGTTGAATGAACAGAAGCCTAACTGCCAGTGGCGGCTGGTTAATAGGAGGGCATCACCCCCGATCCGTCAGTGCAGAAAATAATAAAAATAAAATAATAATAATAATATATACACTCACTGAGCACTTTATTAGTGCTTTATTAACCATCCTTTTTTACTTTGTTACACCTACTTCTTCATGCAATTATCTAATCAGCCAATTGTGTGGCAGCAGTGCAATGCATGTAGATATGGGTCAGGAGCTTCACTTAATGTTCATATCAACCATCAGAATGGGGAGAAATATGATCTAAGTTGAATGTGGAATGATTTTTGGTGGCAGACAGGGTGGTTTGAGTATCTCAGAAACTTCTGATCTCCTGGGATTTTCACGCACACTAATCTCTAGTGTTTGCAAAGAATGGTGCGAGAAACTAAAAAAATCTAGTGAGCAGCAGACAGAAACTTGTTAATAAGAGACGTCAGAGGAGAAGGCCCAGACTGGTCAAAGCTGACAGGAAGGTAACAGTAATACAAATAACAACACATTACAACAGTGGTATGCAGAAGAGCATCTATGAACACACAGCACGCCGTAACTGTAAGTGGATAGGCTACAGCCGGAGAAGACTCAAAAATAAGTCCCCCGTGAGTGTATGTGAAATATTTGAAAGCTGACTGTCGCATGCCCCTGCCCCCCCACACCATCCTGAAAAATGCAAATGCGCACAGAAGAGGATTACAGGCAGTGTAATCATGTGAGAAATGAATTCCTCAATGAGCCTGACTCTTAATGATGGAATATGCTGCTTTATGAAAAGATAATCCCTGGAAAACTCATTTTTAATAGAATGTGAAACATCTTGCTGTTGAAACAGGCAACAAGGTGAGTATCCAAGGCTTTGCCCTCTCTCTATTTGTCTTGAGATACAATATGAAAGCTTGCATTTTAAGAAACTTTCCTTAATTAATGTTCACATTATAATGTTGCTCACACTCAGAAAGGTACAAAAAATGCCCAAAAATGTACAAATGCTTGTCACTGGGGCCGTACCCGATAGGTACATAAAATTGTGCCCCTAGCCAGCAATACATAATTAGTTTGAACCTTTTTTTGCTTCGAAAACATTTGTGCCTAAATAGAACAGAATTGTAATTTCAGGGTACATTTGGTAAATGTGTTGCTAGGAGAACAAAAATGTACCTCTACTGTCACCTGCATTTCTGAGACTGCAGAGAAGGGTGTTTTTTAAAATATGACAAAACGTGAGATAAAATATTTCATATACTAAAGATGAGGATTTTATGTTGTTATCAGGATATACTGCTCTGCAGTCTGAAGTATTTTCCCCTTAGAATTCACCAAAAAATAATATTTCACAGTTTTCACGATTTTTCAAAATTCACCTGGTCTCATTTGCGTGCCGGCCATGTATTGTCATGGCCAGCTATAAACTGACAGCGTATCTGCTCTACCTGTTTCATTGATGGAAATTTAGATTGTGAAAAGTCAACATTTTAAAAAAAATAAAGAGCTATCACCACCCCTATTTTCACATTTGAAATTTGTCTGGAGCTCATGCAGTTCTTTATTTCTGTGCCAAAGTGACAGTTTTGATTTAACTGTGCCAAAATGACAGTTTTGATTGACAGTTTTTACAGTGAATCCCAAACAGTGATTGTTACAGCAAGCACATAACTGATAATGGATCAGATTATCATCACTATTAGCTCCTGGCGGAGTTCGTGGCACATTAACTGTGTGTGGGAGAGATTTGCTGTCCCCACTGAACATACAAGGACAAAAGCACCTCGGTAAAACACAGCTTAGACTCAAACCTTCTCCTGGGCGGGCAGTTTACCTTCCTTGCAGATGAAAAGGAGCCGTGTCATTTTTCAGAAGTACTGCGGTTGGGGCATTCAAACAGTCTGCGAAGCCGTGCGATATTTCTCCATCTCTCAGTGACAGCGAGCCCAGGCCGGCGAATTGAGAGTAATGAAATTTATATATCCCGTGTCAGATTTTAAGTCGTCGGCCACTGAATTTCAATGACTGCTTTGCTCAGTAAGTGGCCCCAAAGCTCACATTCATAGAAGCAGTGCAGTCGGGTGCTGAGGGAGAAATAAAAGAGGCATTTACAAATGAAACGGGGAAAGCAGGAAATCACGACGCTATAACACGGATCACAGAGCTACGCAGGTGACCTGTCACCTTGCTGTTCAACATTTTGCTATAGCGTATAGTGCGTCGCGTCGCATGTAGGAGACACGTTTATTTAGAGAAATTTTAGCTTCACACGTGCAGCCCCGTTTATACTGCCTGATACTTACAGAAGCCATTCAGGTTAAGTACATTCCTCAAGTGTGCAACAGCAATGTCCCCCCTGATTTTGGACCTGGAGCGGAGCCCAGAAAGCCGTGGATCTGGCTGCACCTCCATACCCCCCCAGAACAAGTTATTTAACCCGAATTGCCCAAGTACAAACTCAGCTGACAGGTGCCAGCCCTTCTTATTTGGCTGGTGGGAAGTGACATTATGTTTTTAAATGTTTTTTTTTTTTATCCTCCCGTGGAAAGTTACAGTACGCAGAGGAGTGTACATTTGTGTACTTTCAGGGTAAACACGGCTTGCTATTCAGAGTGATTATGTTCGTTTGTATTCCTATTTGCCAACGCCCCAGATTGAGATGGATCTTTACTGGGTTATTTAAGATGAAATACTCTGCTGAATAACTTCATGTTTGGAATATTAATGTGTGCGTATGCATGGTTTTTTTAATATCCCACCTTTTTCCCAGAGTTTAACTCAATTTCCTAAGGAAGGGTCGAATAATATTATGTTTTTTTTTTTTTTACCACGTTCGTTGAGATGAGTTTTTCTTTGTTCTCTCTGGAAAATTGTCACTGTAAAGCACCGTGAAAATCAATCAATTGATTGATCACTTGCTTGATTGATTGATTCAGCATGATTCAGTTCAGTAGAAGAGCACTGCAGTAATATGACTCACAGCTCCAAGGAATGCAGTCTAACACACTGACCGAGATGTGCTAATCTCAGATCAGATTTTCCCTGCCTGTATCTTAACCTTATCCATTATGAGCCAAGAAGCAAAACTGATCCCAGATCAGCAGAGGTGCTTTATCTCAAAACTTCACACGGCTGCCTGAGCCAATGTAATGTAAAGCGGAGCAGTGGTGGCACTTTCTAACCCTGCTGCCAGCAACAATAACAGAAGGTGTTATTCAACAGCAAGTGTAAATCATCACCGTGATGCAGAAATCAACTCTTTTTTCCCACAATGCCTACATCAGGGCTGCCCATTCCGGGTCCTGGAGCTCTAGCATCCTGTTGGTTTTCACTCCAACCCTAGCAAAGCACACCTCATTCACCAGCTAGAGCAGGGCTGCCCAACCCTGCTTCTGGAGCTCTAGCATCCTGTTGGTTTTCACTCCAACCCTAGCAAAGCACACCTCATTCACCTGCTAGAGCAGGGCTGCCCAACCCTGCTCCTGGAGATTTAGCATCCTGTTGGTTTTCACTCCAACCCTAGCAAAGCACACCTCATTCACCAGCTAGAGCACGGCTGCCCAACCCTGCTTCTGGAGCTCTAGCATCCTGTTGGTTTTCACTCCAAAGCATTCAACAGCAATAGCAGGGTTGTATTTTTGGTATGACAAAAAATGCCTCATAAATTGGGATGATCTTACAATTACCTTTTCGAAATTCCACAGAAATGAATTGCAGATTTTGTGTACCAGCATACCAAAGGTATACTATCATATTTATACGGTAACTATAGCAACACTGTAAAGCATATGTTATCAGTAACATGGCAGAAAACATGCTATATTTGTTTGAAAATGTTTCAATACACAACATTAAATGTTTTGATTGCTCATTTGAATTGATTGTGATAACCCAGAGACATATGTCACTGTGATTAATAAACATTTTAGAGTTGCTGTGAAAGCCAAAAAGTAATTTGATGGAAGCGATGGAAGTTCGACCCAGCACTTCATTACACTGACAGTTATTTTCAGAGCAGCTTGGCACCAATGTTTTACATGCTGATGTGTCGCACTGTCCAAAAATATATTTTAACCTCTTTTTGATTAGAGCAGTTATGGGTGGCATCGTTCAGGAAATAGTGCATTTTACAGTCCATTCCTCAACTAACTGATCTGCAGCTGTATCTATAAATAGACAACAAACTACACTAAACAAGCTAATGAAAGCAACTGTTTGCGCACACCGACACGGACATGTACACACACACACACACACACACACACACACATGAGCATGCCCCTCGGGAGTTGAATCGGACACTCATGTGGCAGACAATAGCATTGAAATATTGACAGCATTTGTCTGTTGTTTTGTCTCCCACGGGGTGCTGGTTAGTGCATCAGTGCGTTCCTTCATCTGCAGGTGTAGCCTCCTCACTGCCAGCCATGGAACGGCTTCAGATGTCTCATTTTAATAAGGCCATGTCTGTACACTTCCTCCTTTCACTCTTAATGTTTACCTTTTCACACCATGAAAACCCAAGGAAAAAAATCATAAAGCGCTACATGAATGCTCATTTTAAAAGTAGCCACATTATTTTTCTTGATGCAATCTGTTAATTTAATTAAAAGAAAACATCCGGATTTTCTGTTGCTCCAATTGCTATCTTTAATTAGTCATACACAGTAAGACACAAAGCTCCATATGATGTCATTCTGTGACATAAAATATACATCTGTAAGATTTAATGTACTATATGAAGATGTACAAAGGCACTGAAAACACATGACATACGGTGCTGTATGGCGGAAGCTCCTCTATCTTGTCATTGACAAATTGTGTGTCTAACGCCAGGCTGATCACAGAGACAAATCTTCAATAACCTATTCAAACAGCTGAGAGTCGATTTCAAATGGCAGAATAGTTCAATGCATCTCTAATGTTGTTTTGCATTTCAGATATCAGGACAAAATGACAAGGCGAAATTGATGGATAAAATCTGTTTAATTTCTTTCTCTCCTGAAAATGAAATGGTTTGGACTGAACTGCCGGGGTTATAATGATCGATTACAAGCTCCGCTGAATCCCGAGCCAGGATTACTTCAGTGGGATGGCGCACACCCCTTCTCACGTGCAAAAGAAAAAAAAATACATCAGTCTAAGCATATGACACCAATCATGTGATGAGAATCTGATTGGGCTATTCTGTCCATTTCTACAGAGCCTGGAGGCAGGGACCAGGCGGGGGGGATGGGGGGGTGGGATTCAAATTATCTGAGTCAATTACCTTTCCTGTCCATCATAAATTCAGAGCTCTTGTAAAAAAATAAAGAAGAACATCACTTATTTTAACCCCCAGCAGTCATAGTTACAGAAGGCTTCCCGTACCTCACGCTCATATCTGAGGACTTATATTTCATAACCTGTTTCACTACCTCACGCGTTGGACGGCGTCCAGCGTGCCGCAGAGGGCAGGGCCGCGTTGGATGCAGCGAACGCACAGTGGCGGCGCGGTTACACGCCTATTTCATTTCCAGGACAAACTGTTCGGATGACAGTTCCTCTGGCTGAGAAATACGACACTTTTTAAACAGCTGTTAAGTATTGCTTGGATAATTTCCCTTTGTCTTTGTGTGTGTGTGTCTGTCTGTGTGTGTCTGTGTGTGAGTGTGTGTGTGTGTGTCTGTGTGTGTCTGTGTGTGTGTGAGTGTGTGTGTGTGTGTGTGTGTGTGTGTGTGTGTGTGTGTGTCTGTGTGTGTGTGAGTGTGTGTGTGAGTGTGTGTGTGTGTGTGTGTGTGTGTCTGTGTGTGTCTGTGTGTGTGTGTGTGTGTGTGTGTGAGTGTGTGTGTGTGTGTGTGTGTGTGTGTGTGTGTGTGTGTGTGTGTGTGAGCGCTAGCCGCGCACGCTCATCCCCCTCGCCCGTCTCCGGGGACAGCCGCTCTCAATAACGGCGGTGACGGTTGTTGGCGACTAACACGGCTCCTCAGGCTCCAGATCCCTCTGTGGCTGCGCTGTGATAGATTGTTCTTGTATCTTTCTCCCCTCAGGGCAGAGATATCAGCTCTCCCTGCTGTACGCCATCTCAGCCCTTAAGCCTCAACCACATCTTACATTTCGCTTTGTATGAGACCAAAAAAAAAAAAAACTGTGAAAGAGAGAAGGAACATTTCCTGAAGGCGATAACTACTTTATTTAAAGAGATTTGCAGTATGCTGAATCAAACTAGAAACTGTTTTCTTTCTTTTTTTTATGTGGAACTCTTTATGTGCATGTTAGTTAAAGCGTTTAAAATGTAGAAAGATGCATTTTTAAAGGATGTGTGCAGATGCAGAGCTTAAAGTAATTCAGTGGAGTGATGTGCCAAAGCTCAGAGTAAATCAGTGGAGGGATGTGCCAAAGCTCAGAGTAATTCAGTGGAGTGATGTGCCAAAGCTCAGAGTAAATCAGTGGAGTGATGTGTCCAAGCTTAGAGTAAGTCAGTGGAGGGATGTGCCAAAGCTCAGAGTAAATCAGTGGAGGGATGTGTCCAAGCTTAGAGTAAGTCAGTGGAGGGATGTGTCAAAGCTTAGAGTAAGTCAGTAGAGGAGTCTATCAAAGCTTAGAGTAAGTCAGTAGAGGAGTCTATCAAAGCTTAGAGTAAGTCAGTGGAGGAGTCTGTCAAAGCTTAGAGCTTAGACCAAAATGCATTCACTTTGAGCATAAATGTCCCCTTACAAAGACATGTGAAAAATTTAATAGAAATATATTCAACTGAATCCAAGTGAATGACCGGTTTATGCTTTTAGACCAAACATTTATGCTTTTAAGCCAAACCATTTTGGTTTACTTTTGTTGGAGAATTGATTGAAGCTCTGCTCTGTTCACAGGCCACACGATGTCATTATCTCATTCATGAAAATGGACAAGAGAATGGAAAAGATTGTACTCTCCACTGATTAAACCTGGTGCTGTGCTTAACAATTGGTCAACGTTTTGCCGTTTTATGTTCAATATGTTCCAGGTTTCCTGGCACTGAAATAATAACCAGTGTTTGTCTAGTTATATCCTAATAAGAGTAAGTACAGGGCTGCATTCGACACATACATTCAAAATGTGTAGGTTACACAGACAATAGCATACAGGACGCCTGCCATAAGCTGATGAGCCAGTTATTTAGCTTCTGTAACCTTTGACCCAAATCGTTCCGGGTCATTAATGAAACCTAGCATGATTTGTTTATGCTTTTTATGCACAGCTGCTGATTGTGAATTCACAGCCACTGCAAACCCAGCATTAGATCCAAGAGCGGAGCGGTAAGGACTTCACCTTTAACCCCCGGTGATCCATCTGATGAGGAATTCATGGTAGGGACCGCAGTAAACCTTTTAACAGCAGGTCCGCTGTTTTTTTTTTTCTCCTGCCGCTGAAGAAAACACAGCCTCCGCACTTCAAAATGCGCAAAACATTGTATGTTTGTACTCCTGGCCTAATGCACAATGTATTAATCTTGCATGCCAAGACCGCGTTTCCTGCTATAGCTCTGAAACCGTGTTCATTTTCAGCATTATGGAGGAATTGATGTTTTTGGGTCATGGCTTTAATAATGAATATGATTAAATGGATAAGAAACGTACACTCTTGAATAATCCAGCCACCTGCGCCCATTCCCCGTGTCGCAATTCTCCGCGCGCCGAAAATACAAGTTATTCTCTTTTCATCATAAAATGTAATAACAGAAAAGGAATTGTCATTTTGTTATTGGAAATCGGATAATGTGACATCTGTTTACATTAGAAATGTTTAATGGATGCGGATGGAGTTGCTT
This sequence comes from Conger conger, assembly GCF_963514075.1. NCBI lineage: Eukaryota > Metazoa > Chordata > Actinopteri > Anguilliformes > Congridae > Conger > Conger conger. The sequence goes on from NC_083763.1 coordinate 69,514,556, forward strand.
TATGGACACGTATACACCTGTGCAACAAAGCACCTCTCAACAACATCTCCATGGTTGAATGCTCCCGATTTTAAACCTCGCTTCCCTGTCACATTTATGTATGTGTTTCTCTGCCTGACGAATACCAATAATTAAGTCACAATCTTTAACCAAGCTGCCGCTTGGATTTGTGTATCTCTCCTGGACTTTTTACGAGGCCCTGGGCTCCTCATCGGTGCAGTCCAGGGTCAGAGGTCAGCTGTGATTGCCACTGGCTTATAGATGGAATGAGCTGCTGTCTTCTCGGGGGCAGGCTGATGAAGCACTTAAAGTTTCTAATGAAATAGTGATGCAGTCTACACAGTACACTGCAGTCATGTGCTCATGGAGACCAGTGCCTGTTAGGAGTTCTCTACCCGCCTCTCTCCTCATTGTGTCCATCTATCCGTCCGTCCTTCCATCTGTCCGTCTGTCCATCCATTATCTTACCTGCTTATACGTGATCAGAGGTGGAGAGGCTGGAGCCTATGCCAACACGCATTGGGGCATGAATACACCCCGGACAGGTCGCCAATCCATCGCAGGACGCGCACTGCATTCACTCACTCCCTCACACAGTACCTACGGGCAGTGAGAGAACTGTAAGTGGAATACAGTCAGAATGGCAGGTGAGTCATTGTCCTCTCCTGTGGAAAAGCTGTTTCTTTCATCTTGATGACAGGATGGTGTGGGATAATGTTGACCAAAGGCGCAGTGGAGAGGGGGGTATGAGCTTTGAGAAGTGCACTGAAAGACTTCATGATCAAACTGTGACCACAAACACGCATGCAGTATGCAGTATGCAGTATGCATGTCACAGAGAGCATACTTTCGGTGATGTGATGAGACAAACTGAACAAAAAAAACAGTTGTACTCAGTGTATTATAACTGATTAAATAAAGCCTGTATATCATACTCCTTTTTATACAAATCGTCAGCATACCGTGACACTATTATGTCCAATTCCATATGACAGATTTGAACAAGATTGTGCTTCCAGATTCAAACAAGCAATTACACATGGTGAACGTGAAATCAGCCACAACAAAGAAATATACATTATTCATTTTACCAATAATGTGATGTTGTGTCAGTGCTAAATGCCTGATACAATTATGGAAACAATTTTACGCATCAACTTGGCAATTAAATATAATCCATAATTGTTCACAGGAGAGATGAGGGATGCGTTTCATGTCAGGAGAGATGAGCAGGAATTACAGCAGAAGAAGCGAAGATGCTTAACTGCAGCTAGAGTCAGGGCTGGAAATAAGGATGTGTGCGAGTTGGCCCTGTTTATAATTGAGGATGATTACAGGTAATGACTCTATTGATGCGGACCTTTTTTCCGAGTGGACAATGCAATTAGTATGAAAGTAATGCTGTTATTCCCCTGGCAAACTCAAACTCTCATGTCCTCACTGAGGAAGTAAATGTACGGACCGCTCAAATCTGGTTTCAACTGGCTAGGCCCTGCGTGTGCACAAGCTGTGGACAGGTCTGAAAGTAATATAATGTACTAGGACCTTGTTTACTGATCACATTATATCCTTTGATTGAATCCAGATCCTCTACCCGCTGTCATTACCGTTCCTAATTTTGCATAATGCCATCTTGTGCAACGTGAGTAATTTTGTATGCATGTGTGTGCGCGTTTGTGTGTGGGTGTGTTGTGTGTGTTTGAGTCTGGATAAAATATATCATCTTCCACACTTCAAAACATAACAAAATATTATGAAAAACATTTATTTTTCCCCTCACTGAGACAAAAAGAAAGGTTTACTCTCATCTCCGTCTGGAACACATATTTACTGGCTTCAGATCCCCGAATGGGCTCAGGCACACTGTGAACAAACATGTCATCAAATAATCAAATATCTGAATGCAAAATGCTATAGGGCGCAGATGGATGTAATATTATGCACAGGGGCCGTGACCAATTACTCGGAGAATATCGGCGTTGAGCAAAACAAAGAGGTAGGCTTGTAGAGGGGAGGGGAGAGGCTGAAGTGATCGCTGATTTACAGCCCGCGTGAAGCCGCCTGATTCATGGCCGTTACTGACGCGGCCGCTAACCGGCAGGTTTCATTTCCCTGTTTACTGTGGCGGGCGGGGGGGGCCGCGCTGGCGTACGGAGCGAAGACCTGCCGCCGCGGCTTTGATGTGGGACACCGCACCGAAAGGGGAACGGCGTCTTCGTTGGGCATTAGCGGCTTGATTCATATTCCTCAGCCAATGCGCTTAAATTCATGGGGCGTAAAGTACAGTATGAGCCGTCGGTTACTATGGCTACTGTCTTCTGTTCTTAAACCGTGACAAGGGGTATTATATTCTAGTTACTTTCGGTGCTGGGCTCAGAACCCCAGAGCAGGTATTCCCTTCGCCTTGGTGCGAGGAGAAGGATAGATATTCGAGTAGCTGAGTGTGTTTTACTTATGTGCGTCACCTCTTCAATAACACCCTGCGGATGTGGTCTCTCTGCCTATATCTAATCCAAAGCAGGAGCCGTCATTTGTTTGCCAAGGTGAAGCAAAGAGTGTAGGCTCAATCAAAGGGTTCTGGAGAGACCAGGCTGCTTTGGCCTTAACACCCTTCAATTGAGTTCACAATTAACCTATTGTTGTTCACTTTTGTTGTCTTCCCCAGCGTATTTTATCTATGAAATACAGATACAATGCAGCATAAGCTGCTGAAAGATCAAGTTAAGGCCAAGACGTTTGTGAAAGACTACCACCGAGCACCTCGTGCATCAGTTCCTGACCGAAACTGACTCATGCACCTGTAATTAAGAAACTCCTCACCCCTAATTGAGCTCAGTGAGCTCTTCAAAATAAATCATTTTCAGTCAAATGCAAGATATTGCATCATGCTGGAGTTATATAGAAAGGGAAAAAATTAAATAATTCATGTCTAACAGGTAAACTTCCAAGCCATTTATCTCTCTCTCTTTCTGTCTGAGTGAGCATTTGTGTGTGTGTGTGTGTGTGTGTGTGTGTGTGCGTGCGTGCGTGCGTGCGTGCGTGTGTGTGTGTGTGTTTACGTGCGTGACATTTGGTTTGTGTGCGGGAGACAGACAGAGAGAGACAAACAATATTTCATTCAAATATTGAAATTAGCCACATCAGAACCACATTCAGAATTCTGATTTTATGTTTAAAATATTAAACATTGAACCGAATGTGACTTTGCATTAAAAAACAGTCCAACTGGGAAATTATTTTAAATGTTTCACTCCAAAATATTCAATTTCTGTAAGTTATACATGAGTATAAAATATGACGGTTCAAACTAACAAAATATTCTGGTCAATATATTCCATTGCCTGGAATGCTTTAAATTCTCTTATCAAGATGCTCTTTTGCTACAGAGAAAATACCTTTTTATTTAATGTTTATAGTGTAAAGCCAACTGTTTATATTAGACATTTTTCTAATTTATTTTGCTTCATAAACCTGAAAGGCCATCTATTTGTACATCATTCAGCTGGCTGAATTATTAAAACTCTTACCACTTACTGTCAGATGCACTCACTAAAAGGTTGCCAAGGCCATTGTAATTACTTTTAATGTGATGTTTTTTTTAATTACCCATACTTTTCTTTCTATTTAGCCCTTTAAAAAAAATTTAAAATACCAAGTTATACACAACAGTTCAAAAGTTTGGGATCACCTTATTCTTTCTCTGTTTTTTCTGATGTAATATTTTATTTTCTCTGTTTGTAATCAAACAATTCATACATGGTCAAAGCACAGACTCAGAGTCTTGTTTCACCATGTAGTAATTACAGCACTTTTTATATGTAGTCCCCATTTCAGTTTGAGACAACATGACATAATATCAAATAAAATAATGTTTTGTATTTTGTTGCATATCACGGCACCTTTCTGACCAGGGAACCATATTGGGGCAGAAAAAACATATTTGGCTGGCTATGATAACCAGGCAGACCTTGATGACAAGCAAGTTTTATGATGGGAGAATACTCTCAATAGTATGCTTTTGGGCCAGTGTGACATTTATCTGTTGACCCAAAAGTTGTAATAAGTGTAGTAGGTAATACAGTAATTGTCATATAATAAACAATAAAGGGACACATGCCTTCAGTGGTCTATATTTAATATGGAAATATGGAAATGACTTTCTCACCCAGTGTACTCCAAGCATACTCAGTAGTATGGAAGGGCATGGGACACAGCCTTAGACTGATGCCAGTGAATACTTCATTTCATGCTGCTGCGCTTGCCCTTGATTGCTGACGTTCTCAGTATTCACTGCAGTAGGTAGTGAGGGAGTGTGGTGAAGATGTGGTAAACTGAGTAAGCTCACCTGCGAGAGGCAGGTAGGTCTGATGGGAGTGCCTCTTCTAAACTTGGGCCTGGGGCGGCTGCCGTGGGCGATGGATTTTGGGATAGCTGGTAGGGGAGACATCTCCTCCAGGTACGATAGGCAACGCACCGGCTATTGTACTGAAGGCCTTTGATGCAGTCTATAAACATGTGAATATTTAACCTAAGAAAAATAAATAAAAAGAAAATACATTAAAAAACCTGCGCTGTGTGACTGACTAACTTTTCTGCTGACGATTGAATTGAAATCACGCCACAGCTTGTCAGGTGTTGTGACTAAGAAACCAGCAGGAACTGTTCATGCAGCGTGGCTCGGAGTTCCAGCGGAGTGAATTTAAAAAGCCCCCCCCCCCCCCCCCCTCAGATCAGTGCTCCGCTACAGTCACTGACAGGGCCAGGGGAGACGCCAACAGAGAGGTACCTGTGTTTTTGGGTGTTTTGTTTGAAGCAGACAGGGGAACTGACAGCCCCCCGGGCCACTGGAGCCCATAGCGGTGACACACCACAGAGGTTTATTTTGTGAGAGGCCAGCGGCTGGATCCGAGGGGAGCAAAAGGCTGGCAGAGCGCGATGGCATGGGGAACTACACTCAGAGCCTAAATGAAGGACAAGATGGTGTGCTAAATGCCCATATTCTAATATAACTACAGTATACACATTTTTTTTACTTCTGCCACTGCAGCCTATCCACTTAGAGTTATAATGCGTTGTGTGTTCAGAGATGCTCTTCTGCATACCGGTGTTGTAATGTGTGGTTATTTGTGTCACCTTCCTGTCAGCTTTGACCAGTCTGGCCATTCTCCTCGTCTCTCATTAACCAGGTGTTTCAGTCTGCAGAACTGCTGGATTTTTTCCCCTTCTTTCCCACCATTCTTTGCAAACTCTAGAGACTAGTGTGCATGAAAATCCTAGGAGATCAGCAGTTTCTGAGATACTCAAATCACTGCCACCAACAATCATCTCACAGTCAAAGTCACTGATATCAATCACATCGACCATTCTGATGGTTGATGTGAACATTAACTGAAGCTCCTGACCCGTATCTACATGATTGTATGCATTGCACTGCTGCCAATTGGCTGATTAGATAATCGCATGAATAAGTAGGTGTAATAAAGTAAAAATGTTCCTAATAAAGTGCTTGGTGAGCGTATATAGATGGGCTTAATTGTTAATAATGCCGTTCTCTCCCTTGTTCCAGTACTGCAGCTCTTCTGTTTGATGAAGTTAATGTGAGTGAGCCCCCTCTGCTCACTTCCACCCGTCTAAATCTGTCTGCTCCAGTGAAATACACACATTCTGATGACTGACTTAATTAGCCCAAGGGCTGTTTGCAATTTTCAAATGATTGAGGATAAAACACAATATTTTGGGATATTTTTTTGCAAAGGGACCCTGTGGTATTTTGTAGCGTTGGACTCATTATACTAAGCACTTATGATGTTATTAACTTTCACTTCAACCTTAATTTTTCCACTTGTTTCCATGGAGACTTCTCCTGACTTCAGCTGAAGAGGGATAGACAATCCCCCCCCCCCCCCCCCCCCCCCCGCCCCACACACACACGCACACACACACACACACACATTCTTGTATGGATGCACATACTTTTATCAAGTTTTTAAAGATTTTTATGCTAATTTTTCAGTGAAGTCTTCCATCCCATATGAGTTTCAATGTAGACTTTTCCTAAAGACGGAAATCCAATCAAACCTTCAGCAACTCTTCTTTTGTATACTTCTTCACTGTCTTGCTAGTGCATTGATTAAAACAAATGTGCTAGTAAAGCATATGAATGTGGGTTATTAGCACTAGAAAGGCCATGCAATTACACCATACACGTGCAAGTCAAATTTACAGACTTTCCGGGTTATTAAATGGTCTTGGAGTTATTAAAGGGTATGATGCAGTGCTTTTATGTGCAATTAAATTCACACCAACATGCCGTGAGATCACCAATCGCCGTGAAGCTGTCCGCCGGCCCTTCATAACTAATTGCAAAATCAATAATTACTCACTGAATGGATTTTCCAGTGAGGTCATCATGCTGAAAGCAGTGCATGGCATTTGGCAGAAACATTTTAATTCTCATGATAATCCTTTTTACAGAGCCACAGTGAAAGTGCAGCTATTGTTATCTCACTGCAAGTGCTGCTTTTGTTCTTGGGAAAAGAATACAGACAATTTCAATTTTTTTTCCTTCTTACATGGCTCTAGAGGGCATGCCTCTATCTCTCTCTCTTTCTTTCTTTTGCTCTCTCTTCGCTCTCTATCACACACACACACACACACACACACACACACACACTCCCTCTCTCTCGCACACCCCAACCCCCTCTCCCTCCCTCCCTTCCTCCCTCCCAAAGTGAAGAGAAAATAAATAGTAAATGTCTTAAAGAGAGAATAATATTCCCATCTCCCGTCTCCCAGCTGGAGAAGTGCTCAGAGAAATGAGGTGGGAGAGTGTGATAATACTCACGGGAGCCGAGAGTGTCAAAGGATCCCTCTCCCCCGCTCTTTATATATTTATAAACTCCACCACTCTTTCGAGGAGTTTGGACCGGAATATGCAGCGGAGAATGGAAAGATGCAAGGGAAGCGCATCGGCGCTTTGATAATACCTCTCCTGGCCACATTATTATTCCATATGTTTCCTTCCTTCCTGAGAGCGAGCGAGCGAACTCAACCAAGAGCCCACCCAACTAGACCTCAGTGACTGACTGAGGCCTCTCCACCATGTATTAGTGTCCTATAGTGCCCCAAAGGAAGAGGATCAGAACCTGTCAAGATCACTTACTCGATGGATGAAATGGCTTTCCTGAGGCAGGACTATGATACTGAAACAGCCCGAGGATGTGTCATATCCTGATATGGAATCTGTAGGTAAACCATACATTCAAACGTTTATGAAGCACAACATTTCAAAACATAATGCAGCAACATTCAGAAACACTATACTAATACATTTTACATACACTATAGGCTTTTTTTAGTGCTTCACATATCTTAGCATGGACAGTTTCATATTAATAAGCACAGTAGTGTTAAAAGGAAATGCATCCATAAGCACATGCCAAAATTAATATCAATATAATACCTGACAATAAAAAAGTAACTTTCACAAGAATTGAATCTCACACATTGGCATTTAATTATTGGACAAGCTCATGTGTGTCATATAATGGTTACATGCTATAAAGCAGCATAGAAACTCAGACAGCATTTGGGCTTAAGATATTTTGTCCATGTAACCTTTCTCCTCAGCTTTGTCAAACCCAGCGTCTGTTGTCAGGATGTCCACATAAGCCTGGAGAGAATCTCTAATAGTATGTAGTATCTATATACATTTTGATTAGGTGGGTGCGTGCTAAGCAGATTTGTGTTCACTCCTCACTATAACACTGTCTTAGCTGGGGCACTTTCTGTTCCTGTGGTCCTCTCTGCAGTCTACCTGACTGAACCAAGCAAACAATAAAGCGTGTGAGAGACACTGTCCTTCTTTTAAAAAAAACGTTTTTTTTTCTTCTTAAATTTAGTTAATCTTGCTTTCATGAATCCATTTTCATTCAAAATCTTATGGGAGCAAGCCATGCAAACATGCAGCCATTATAATGTCAATAAAGCAATATAAATACAAGTATCTTTCATTTAGCCAGGGGCAACAATAGAATGGAACCAACTGCATTAATATGTATGTGGGAAAATAAATCACATTTCTTTTTAAAGTACATTTTTATTTTTAATAATTACACCGTCAACCATTAATGTCTTGGACCACAAAATGTAGCGGTGGAAAATGAATGTTCTTGTTATTTGAATTTTGTTTGTAAAAATAAAAGACACCTTCAGACGATCTGAACAGATCAATTATAATTAGATCTCTTGGGATCGTCAAATGCACTGCACAGTGGAATGAAACTACCTTACAAGGCAACTGAACAACTCTCGTTAACGATTATAATTCACAACAAAACTCACGGATGTGTGGGTCGGGAGAGGGGAGGTTTTAGGCAGGGGCAGATGAGAGAGTGGGAAGGGGTATTAGTGTGGGGTGATAGTGGGCTTCTCTTTATAATTAAAGAAACAGAATATAAAGCAATGTTCATTACTCTAGGCTATTCAGTTATTCCGACTAAGAAATAATTGAAGTATCACCCTGACCTGATCGCTGACATCAAACAGAAACCACCTTGGTCTTATCTTGAATCTCTGCGACTATTTCCCTGAAGATGTATCAAAAGGAAACTGAATCAGAGAGACCCGCATTCATTGGAAAAAGAGAGAAAGGAAAACTCCCTGGCAGATTGCTACTTCGTCTGATAAAAGCACCAGCCATGCACTCAAGCTACAATTCACAAGGACAGTACTGCCCTGTAGATTTCAGTCATGGCAATGGGTTTTCCATTCAACTCTGCACCTTCCAATCCTAGCCAAACATGTAGGACTCACATAGCCGAGGCCAATGGTATACACGCATATACACACTGTATCAAACATGTAGAACTCACATCGCCCAGGCCAATGGTATACACGCATATACACACTGCATCAAACATGTAGAACTCACATCGCCCAGGCCAATGGTATACACGCATATACACACTGCATCAAACATGTAGAACTCACATCGCCCAGGCCAATGGTATACACGCATATACACACTGCATCAAACATGTAGAACTCACATCGCCCAGGCCAATGGTATACACGCATATACACACTGCATCAAACATGTAGAACTCACATCGCCCAGGCCAATGGTATACACGCACATACACACTGCATCAGACATGTAGAACTCACATCGCCCAGGCCAATGGTATACACGCATATACACACTGCATCAAACATGGGCCATACCCCGGGACCAGGCAAAAAAATAATAATTCATGCTTTAGCTTTAATGTGATTAATGGGGAAGCTCTGTGACCCTCTGTGATAGGGGGAAAAAAACATGTTTTATTGGAAGATGCATTAAATAAACACGCCTTTAAAAAAAAAACTTGCTCTATTCATATAATGTAAAACATGAAAACCAAATGTCTGTGAAAAAAATATCTTCAATTTTTTAATGAGGCGAGATACTGCAGGGCTATGCCAGCAGGAATCCTTAAACATTAAAGGGAAACTCGGCCCAAGATTTGCTTCTTAATAGGAGCTGTAGGAGTCAAATGCCTCTTGTCAGGTATTCCGGGAGCACCTGGGAACGGTAAAAAGACACCTTTCAGAATCACAGCTTTTTTCTCCGTTATGTTGGCAAATTAAAATGTGTCCGGTCCGGTGTAATGGGATGATGACACAAAGATACGTGTTATTAGCAGCGGGAAAATGAGACACAGACTGTTTCAATTAGTCCTGGGAGGGGGAATCACTGCTCCACGAGGGCAGGCTGGGCCTAGAGCTGCAAATGCTGCGTCTGGATTTTAGTGCATGTTTGAGAACCTGGCACATTCTTTCATTAGCACCACGTCTCCCACCACCAGATGACAAGGTTATTTAAAGGGGAGCTAAATTATGAACACACTCTCACTCAGGTACGTAAACGTGTGCACGCGAACGCGAACATCATACGCACACAAACATACACAAACACACACCACACGTGCGTACATATGCACATCGCACATGCATGCACACAGACACACCGCAAGTGCTTGTGCGCACATGCATGCACACACACACGCCGCAAATGCTTGCACACACACACACACACACACACACATACCTCGCATGCACACAAATACACGCCACACATACATGTGTGTGCACACACGGACACACACATACAGTACATGTGCACACACACTACACACGCGCTTGCGTGCACACACACACAAAGACACACACATACAGTACATGCGCACACACGCTACACATACATGTGTGTGCACACACGGACACACACATACAGTACATGCACACACACACTACAAACGTGCTTGCATGCACACACACACAAAGACACACACGGACACTCACATACAGTACATGAGCACACGCGTTCACTGGTCTCATTTTACTACTTTGACAGGCCCTGTGTTTGTCTTGTTACATTGACCATTTCCTCATAATTAGTCCGTCACACTTAATATCCATCTTACCTTTAGACAAACAGAAGAGCCAGGTCTTCACTATCTTTACCCTGTCTTTGGGTGGAGACAGTACAGAGCCATCTGCTATAACTCCATTACTCCTGCTGTGTACTGAAATTCTGTCTATGTTCCACCAATTAGATACCCAGACCTTTCTAATGGATTTAGTACAACCTACTGCCTCACCAAACCCACTAGAGCTTTCCCCAAGAAAAATCTCAATAAATTACCACAAAACCCCCTTGAAAGAAGCTGAAAACCACGCTTGCATCTTTTGTGTTCATGTATTTTACTGTGCAGTATGTATCCTTTTTAATTATTTTATTACCTTTTAAATGGCCAGCTCAATAGACAACTCTAAAATGGGACTTTCTTGCCTTGGGGCAGTTTTATGGTGTTAAATTCTCTGCACAACCCATATTCACAACTCGTTTAATTCACAGCCAAGACCGCTAATACCATGTCATTTTTTCCCCCTTTTGTTCAGATCGTTTTAAGGAATGTAAATTTCACCTGGCAGCCTGGCCACCCTGTATTTAAGCTCTTCCATATGGCTTCATTTTAGCAGGGCTGAGTTCGGTGGGAAGCTAACTCTCAGTAGAGGGCAGCCCGGGGATGCCCAGGTGCTGTGATGGGGACACTGTGCTTGAGGAGGTGTATTGTATCTAAGCCAGGTCCTGACATTCCCAAGGCCCATCGCCAGCGGTCATCTCCCCAAATTCCCAAATTGGCCAGTTAACCCTTTCTCAGTCCAATCTTTTTCTCTCCAAATGTTGAATGATAAAATGGCTGCCATTCTCCATGCCAGTGATTACTAACACATTGCTGCTCATTGAAGTGAGTCGCCTGCCCTGTGCTCAGAGCTCCTTGAAAGTGAGCATGGCCCTTTAAAAATGCAATTTATTCTTTATGAACCGCACTTTCTATTGATTTAAACATAGCTTTGCACTCAAACTTTAAACTGAAAAAAAACAAAAAAAAAACACTCCCTTTCAGTCACTGATCACAGAGCTTTTTTGTTTTAGATTTATTTAAAACAAAGAAGTCAGTCAGCATCCACAGGAGCTGTTTGGCTTTTTTTTTTTGTTAAAAGTTTGCAATTTGTTTTCAAGGAGAAAAATAAGGCAGGTCTACGGGCGTGACGTGTTTCTCAGATGCCCCTAAATGAGAAAGCACCGTGGGAGGCTAATCAATTATATACACAATGATGTCTGAGTAGTCAAGTGTAGCGATGGAATTATGAGTCCATTAATAATTTATCTTTTAGTGACTTTCATCTTCACCGAGGCCCGCAAGACACCAAGCAGGCTTGGTCCAATGCAGAGTAACAAGGAAATCGAAACTGGGGAAGGTGAATGTGAACAGAATGTTAGGGAAAAGAAAAATTGAGAAATAAATTGTACCGAACACATATAATGTAACAATTGGACATGTTCATACACCGAAGGTTTGCTAGAAATGTTTGGCAGGGCGGCCTGTGGCATAGTGGTTAAGGTACATGACTGGGACACACAATGTTGGCGGTTCCATCCCTGGTGTAGCCACAATAAGATCTGCACAGCCGTTGGGCCCTTGAGCAAGGCCCTTAACCCTGCATTGCTCCAGGGGGGATTGTCTCCTGCTTAGTCTAATCAACTGTATGTTGCTCTGGATAAGAGCGTCTGCCAAATGCCAATAATGTACTTGCTGACAAAATGTGTACCTTGTAAAAACATCAAATCAACACCTGTGGATAGCTTAGGAGATGTGTTCAAATATAAGTATTTTTCCACACAGTAATTGCCCAGGTTGAAGAGGTCTCATCAGCAGAGAAGTGAGACGTTCTTTGTCTTGGTTATTTTCACCAATTAGGCACCCAGCTGAAACAGGAAGGTGACAGTAACACAAATAACCTCTCATAACAGCAGTGGTATGCAGAAGAGCATCTCTGAACACACATTGATCTGGTTTAGATTGGAAGTGATAGGATGGATTAGCTGTGCCACACACGTGTAGTCCCAATGTCCCAGCTCACATTAGCATGGTTTGTGTAGTGTGTAGAGGTCTTGAAACACTGACAATGGTTTGCAGATCACCCGTGGTCTTTTTTTCTTCTTGAATGTGCTGAGACTATCTATATGGAAAGATGAGAAATGGGCCAGCTAACTGAATATTTATGTACAGTACAGTGCATTTATCAGCCAGCTGTAATAGACTATATCCACAGGATATGCATCTCCAACCGTTGTGTAAACAACTAAATGAATAAACACATTTCAAACAAAATAATTTAAATCCTCATCATCCCAGGTGACATAATGGTGAAATTATGTATTCCAACGTGGAACGGATTTAGCAAAAAAAAAAAAAAAAAAAAACCTTCTGAGCCATAAACAGCGAAAGAGGAAGTGCAGAGTTAAAGCCAGGTTTAAATTAAACACGTGTCACTTTGTGTCACTCGTTTGAATATGAATGCCCCAGCAGATCCGTTTATAAATATAAATGGATCCCTTGAGATCTTTTTAGTATAGATATTAGTCATTTCATATTCATCTTTATTCATTATTCATTTTATCGCCACCTACTATTCTCTCTGTACTCTGATCCTGACAATGCAGTGGCGTTAAATCACACTCTGACATTTAGCAAATACAGATCGGCGCGTATTTCCTGTGTTATTGTGTGCGAATGATTGTACCATAAAGTGTCAGTTTTGTTCATACAGTGCCATCACAACAGTCCCGTCTGAAAGCCTATCCCAGCCCTGTCTCCTCACAGCTGCTGTGGAGGTGTTTGTACAGCAGGCGCGCAAGCCAAAAAAAAGGGTGCAGAATTAAAATAATCTTCTGAGGAAAACCACATCAGTTCGACATACGTGGAGCATCGCTGCGTTGTCTGTGCAGTGTCCCCTGTGATGCCTGACTGACTATGAAGCCAGGAAGCTCATATGAATCTTAAGTTTGTAAGATGGCCCGTCATCTGCACTTCATTCCCAATCACATTCACATTTTTTTTTTAAAACAGCCCATTCAGGTTTTGAAGCAGCTGGTAGCTGGTTGGCCAGTTCAGAACAGCATCCAACTTGACATCGTTTGACCAGCTCAAGCTATGTTTTGAAACATCTGGCAGCTGGTTGACCAGCTACCAGCTCAGGCATGCTACCAGCACTAGCTGGTTGACCAGCCCATGACCAGCTAGACTAGCTTCATGACCAGCTTGGCCATGCTAGTTGACCAGCTCATACCCAGCAAGACCAGAGTATGACCATTTTAACAAGCTCAATTTTCATTCTGGTCATGCTGGTATTTACAGCAGGGAACTTTAATCTTAATATGATTTAGCGTGAGTTAGAAGACATGGTTTGGCCGTTAAACTGTTTAAACTAAATGTCTGCTATGGCCTCGGTCAAGGTCAGCAGACACACTATCTAAAGTTGCGCACTGGACATTGACACGAGAGCGAAGAACAACGAAACCATGACAAAGTAATCTGCTCATCCGTGGAACATCACGGTACATGGCCTGCTCAGCGGGAATGGGCCCATTTTGACACTAAAGCGGTTGGAAAGTAGGCAGAACAAACAGCTAGCAGAAACTGAAGAGCGTCTCAGAATGAATGAAGAGAATCCCACCCTCGCTAAAGGGAGTGAGAGGTGTGGCATGGGGTGTGACTGGGTCTGAATGCTTACCACCTACCCTTTAAATGCACGTGCGTGTATTGTATTAAACAATAAAGCCCTTTGTCAAAGACCTTGAGATGAGCTTAGCCACTTACACATTGTTTCACCACCCAAAGGGCTGTACTGCAGAGGAGTACACAAGCTGTACAAACACGTGAAGCACATTTTGGGGGTGGTGGTATTGTGATCGCGGAACGGGTCAGTGGTCGGGGGGAAGACAGGGGAGTGGAGGAGAGAATACAAAGTAACGCTTATTAGGAGCAGAAAAGAAGTTGCAGAATACTTACAAATGTACCGGTAAGTGGTGAATAAAACTAGTCCTGTTCTGGCCCACTTCAGCCACTGAAATACTCATTATTAGTGTGTAGGCCGCTCCCCAACATATTAAATTAATCTTTTTTCCCTTTCCAAATGGCTTGCTAAGTACTTTACCTCCAGCATTGCATTTGAATTAAGTTTCCATTAATCCACGCCCCCACGAGGGTACTGTAAGTTCTATTACACCCACTCAAGTGCATGATCTTGGAAACAGAGGATGAAAATCGCAAAATAGCAGCCTTGGCAAAACTCATTTCTCTGTTCCATGTGCCACCCAAAAACTTCTATAAGCCAGGGACTATCTGCATTTGCCACGCTCAAGTCTGTTTTCTCGGGTTCTATGCTCCCCTGTATGCATTGAATCTTTGTCCTCCAGCTGGTCATGTTGTGACATCACAAGTTGAATTGACGTCACTTCCTGTGGTAGAAGAGTGAGTGGATGGGCTGAGTTGGAGCCAGAGCAGGGTGCTGTATGGGGCTGAGTTAGCCAGAACCGGCGCTGTATGGGGCTGAATGACAAAAACCTACAGTGCTCAAGCCTGGCTTTCAGGAGCTCACAATAAAGATGTTACCCCTGGCAACCCACTTGAGCGTAAATCCTCAGTAGCTTAGCAGCTTAGCTCTCCCTCCACAGGAGAAGGTGACTGAAAATTGCGATGGTCAGAGTTGCGGCTCGAAGGGGATAAGCATTGCTAACCACTTACTGTACCACTCAGCCCATCTGATGAAAATACAATTACATATTATCCTTCGATTGGCACAGTATACAATGCAGAAAATATGACAGCATTCAATATTAAACATGTACCCATCTATTGCATGTACCGTAAGTAGATTTAAGATGAGAGAGGACTGAGGATGATAAAGGAAAACTATGACGCTGTAGTCGGCAATATCCAGTGCCCTCCACCCCTAAAAACAAACAAAATAAACAAATAAATAAATAAAGGGACTGAGTAAATAAAGGTACTGGAACCCATCCACAGGAATGAAAAAAAAAATCTTTTTATGTTGTTGCTGTTGTTGCACAGAATACAAAATATGTTTTTCATCAAAAAGATGAATAATTTAGCTGTTACATTTCTCCTTCTTTCCTTCATCTGTCACCTGAGAAGCCTGCTGGTTTGCATAACACAGAGGTTTATTCCCACCGAGCCGAATGCCCGGCCGCGAAGCCGACCGGTCCAAGAGCAACAAACGGGTCGGCGCCGGTCCCGAGCAACCGCATTCGGCGAGCGGTGACCCCCATGGCAGGACAAACAGTGAGCGAGGCGGCGGAGACAGTGACAAATTGACATTTCTTAACCATGTCCATATTATATCTGCTCGGCCCTGACAAGCACAACAGAGATCGCTGGAAACATCAGACTCATAACAAAAAGAAAATATGTGTCAGAACCCCAAGGAATTGCTCAACAGAGAAAAGCCAAAGCCAAGCACTTTTTAAAAACTCAATCTCAGCTTGCAATTGCTACAAGCTGGCTTCATCTGTCTATTCCAGTTCTGTGGCCACATAAAGACTGCATAAGCCATATATCTTTTTAGATATGCAGTTGTAATGCAATAGGCAAACATTATTATTGTTATTATTTTTGTAGAAGTAGTGAAAAGGATATCTTGTTTTTTTTTTGACAGGGTATAATGCTTGTCATGAAAATAAATATTAATAGCCTTTGTCGGCATGCTGTGCAGCTTAATTGGATTTTTCTAAAATCTCAGAAAGTTTATCGCTTTTGGAAAGAAGAGATGGACATCCAGTGGAGGTGCACTGAGTTTGTGGCGCAGCATGAAGAAAAACTAGAAGAAGAAGAAGAAGAAGAAGAGACTGGATGTTGCCAGTGCTGCATTCACCCGACTGGCCTGTGCACAGCGTGACAGCACACACAGGTCATGCCTGAGCAGTCTTCTGGAGCGGTTGACCCCTGGAGCTGGACCCAGTGGCAACGCTGGAAGCAACGCCATGTCAACTAGTGACCGTCCGCTGCATTCCAAAGCTGTGTGCGTTCACTGACGCATGTCCAGCGCACTTTGGCCAGATACAGCCTCCAAGAGCTCTGCTATGGGCCAGTGGGCTCCTCTTCTGCCTGAATATCCCTTCCAGGCTCTCTCGACCCTGCCACGAAATCATTCCCTTTGTTGAACTGATAACATTTTTTCTCTCCCTTTCCACCACAGCTGATGCGTGGTGAGTGTTCTGGCACAAAATGGCCACCGTGCATCACCCAGGTGGGTGCTACACATCGGTGGTGTTTGAGTTTCCAAGAATGAAATAAAAAATAAAAGTGTTTAATTAGTATCTGCATTTGACCCTGCATTTGTTTTGTGTTAGTTGGTTTTTTGTTATCTTTCCTTTTAAGGGTTTATATTCTGCTACTTACTGTCTCGTCCATTAACAAAGAAACAGTGATTGCATCACTCCCCTTCTAGACTCCATTAACCCAGGTCTGATAAAGCTGGCACGGCAGTCTGGACAAGATCATCTGTTGAAGGATTTCTGCATTGAGTCACCAAGCTAAAGCACAGAAGCTGTGCGGAAACCAGGCCCGCACAAAGTGATCAGGATAACGATTTAATGACGAACAGCAAAACGAGAAAAACTCAAATAAGGTTAAGGGACTATTATGCTCTTTTCCTCTCTACCATTTCCATGACGTTGCACAGAACTGCAGCGATATATCTGTGGGGTTATTTGAAAAACAAGTGAGCAATTAGCCAACTCTTCGTCCTACGCACATACCCTGTCAGATTCCATTACCCGATCTATATTTTGAACAGGAACATTAGTCAACGATCGGAACACTGCTGCAGACATAATCATCTTTCAACCTGTTAGTGAATTACAGTTATAGTCATTTATGGGGGCGAAACAGACAAACAAAACAAATAGAGGTGAAAAACATTTAGATAAATCACAATGTCTCCAAGGACATATTGTTGCATTATTTTTTTAGATTATAAAATACTAATCCTGAGCTTCTTGATCTATCCAAACCTAAATTATTCATTGATTTCTGTCGTTTTTTATTTTATTTTAGATATATTATGCAGCAGAAATCTCTTCCATGACATGTCACTCTACCTTAAATCGGTGTTGGAACTTAAACCGACATTTAAATGCACTTTTGGATTTCAAATTGTGCACAGTTGTCTGCTTTCGCTGGGGAAGCACAGTGTCTTCTCGGCGATGATATTAATCACATGTGACCTTTTATAATTAGATCCTCCTTTATTTGTTCAGCATAGAGACTTGTGTTGTACTGCCGTATGCCAAGAGAGGGTATTGGCATCATCAGGGCTGGCCTAACCCATACGCCTCCACATGAATCCATCAGTAAATTTTATAGCTTTCAAACTCTTCATATGCTCTCAGCAAGATGACAAATATCTCAATTTCAGCCATCATTTATGAAATAAGCCGCGCACAGAATGACCGATTGTGTCCTAGACTTATTTTAAATTATAGTACTCTGTGTCTCTAACACAGAATCTAAATCAAATCCCTTGACTACTGAGCGGAATATCCTTTAGGTATTAAAGCATGAGGATTACGAAAGGATAATATTAAAATAATGATTTGTGCTGCTTACTGATACTTTTACTTTGCCCCGGATGGCTCCTGGTTCTACTTCCTCCTGCAAACATAATAAAGACAGTGAGTTCCTTTGTGTCTTATTACTGCACTCAGAATAAGAGAGTTCCTATTATTGAAGGTGGTCGTGTCAGATAATGTATATAGTTCTAGTACCGTGGGCATAGTGTCTGCTGACACTGCGTGTTTGTGTCAGAAGGAAACTTTACATCATGTCCGAGAAACCACAACTGCAGGCAACACTGTCACTAAAGATGTTTACAGACCAGGAACATGGTCCCAGGGTCTCCTTTACCTGAGAAAAGAAAAAAACCTATTCACTAAATTTATGAAACAACTTATATCCCCCTACGGTCACACTTTATATTATTGTTGTCATGACACTTCATGACACTTTGGTACTGTAAAGCGCTGCATAACACTTATAAACTTTATAGTTTTGGAACCCAGGCGAACAGATCTCAGGACAGTCTTGACTTGCTGTCTGGGGGTATCTGCCACCGCTATGCCAGAGGGTTGATTAGGAGCCTCTGGCCAGATTTTGGAGGGCAGGGTCATGGAGATATGATGCTTTTATCTTATCCCCTGGCATGCTAATATGAACAGACTTTGGTCAAATACATAATTGTTTTGGGTTCAAATACTTCTCTGTGCTCGATTGATCTTGCCTGGTGCAATTGAGCCTACCAAGAGAAGCAGAAGGCGGGGTTTGCACTTTTTGAGTGTATTCCGTAGGTTCCAATACCCCAGCCAAGCTCGGTAAACCGTAGAAAAGTATTTGAGCCCAAAACAATTATTGTACATATTTGACCCAGGTCTGATATGAAACAGTTTTTTGCTGTGGATTAATTCAAGTCTATTCTGCCAGTCTTTTACAGCGTGCCTTCAGTCTTTGAATCACCGGCTTGAACCATTGCCTCTAAACGTAGGCCTCTTGACTACTTCAAGATGATGTCATTCTTTAGACAAAACGCGGGTCACGTCCCAAAACAGCGAGTGATTCATCATGCTGAATTTCACAGCTTAATCCAAGCTTATACTGGAGAGTTTCAAGACTGGATATTTACAGCACTTCATGAAATGGCTATAAGCATATTCCATGCTTTACTACTACAGGTGAGAGCGATGTTTGTTATGCCGCATTTTTATATTTTTAGTTTCTAGCAAACACATTTTACTCCATGGGTAGGTTATGTATGCTTGAAGAAGACCTATAACTAAATATGACTGAAAATAGTTTATTATGCTGTGAAGTATTGCAATCCCTCAATGAGCATCCTTCCAATATATATGCTAATTGGATGAGACTGACATGCACTCTTAACCAGACAGATGTAGTGCAACCATCCTCTGTTTTTCCTCTATGCCTGATTAAGTTAATTTTAATATATATGGTTAGACATACATTCATTTGTATTATATACCTTAGTAGGTTTCACAGTGGATAAATCACCATTTGGTTTCACATTTTTTCCCAGGTTCTGACATTAATGTATTATATTTTCACTCTCTGATACTTGAGCAATGAATGCCCATTTAATTAAAAACAGAAGAAAGAGACTTACAGCATGTGCCACTGAAGCATGAAATATATATAAATATAAATATAATATGAAATAGGGAGGACCTGCAATACTAGAGTCATTGATTTTTTTAAAAATGCAATTGTTGATACGTTCTTGTATTTGCTTGGATGCATTCCATCTCACTTCCTGTCTGATTCCAGGCCCCCAGAATGCACTGTGATGGTAGATTAAAATAGCATTTCCAATAACTTTCTCTGAGAGTCTACCCAGATCGGTTGTCTTTCGTATTTCTCCTGAACCAAAATGAGAGCGCAGTCAGACTGCACCGAGAAAGTGTCTCATGCGTCTCAGGTTTTTCTCCTGAGAAATGTATAATTGAAATGTCAATTCAGGCTTTGCACGAATTTAAAAAGAATAGTCTACCATGTCTTTCAAGCAGCAACTCACTATATCTACTTAGCGCGATCTCAGGTTTTCTCAACCTGAGAAGAAAATTAGTGTGAAATTGCTATATTTAAAATGTTTGGCATCTTTGACAGATTTTACGTGTAGCAGTCATCATCTAAGCACCATATGCTGCACTTTTGTGTGGCTCATTAATGCGAGAAGGACTTTTAGACAGCAGTGCTTTGATAAAGAATATTAGATGCGTAAAGGAGGGAGAACTGGAGCTGATACACGAAAAGGATGTATTTCAGCTCAAACAAAGGATTTGCTGGAGTGGCAGACTGGTTCATTTCTATCGATAATCAACACTGCATGTATATTTCAAAACGGGCAGAAGCGTAGTGGCTTTTGTGTTTTAGTGTTTATAAAACTGGGCTTGTAACCCAGAATGGCAAATGGTTGGCATGTGTATAGCGCCTTTATCCAAAGCGCTGTGCAAGTGATGCTTCTCATTCACCCATTCACACACACTCACACACACTCAATGGTAATTGGCTGCCATGCAAGGAACCAACCAGCTCGTCAGGAGCATTTAGGGGGTAGGGGTCTTGCTCTGGGACACTTCGACACACCTAGGGCGGGATCAGCATCCCAGACGACTGATCTTACCTCCTCAGCCAATGTCGCCCAACATATATAATTATAATGTTCAATTGGCTTACTAATATAATTTAGCTTCAGTCCAGTATACCAGTAGTATAGGATACCTAGCTGTATACGTTGATACTGTACGGAAAGGCAAGCCACTCTGTAAAAGAGTGTCTGTCCAATGCCTAAATAAACTAATTAAATAGAAAAGAACAGACTTGTTTGCATGTACTGTAAATATTTTGCCTTTTCTTCTAACTGAAGAGCAGAGAGAGAATGACTGTATTTCCCATTAACATGCTATCTTGGGTATATCTGCAAAAGGACAACAATAACTGTGAGTTGCCAAATCACAATCCACATTCTATGGGGTATAAATGTGTACAACATCTGCAGATTGCAAAATAAATGCTCTGGTGTTGATTAGCAGCCACCAAAGTGAAATAGAAATAGACTGGATGTGCTTATCATCAGATAGCCCCTTGGCAGTATGTTAACACTGTTTTTATTACTTACATACTTCATTGTTCTCTTTAAAAATATGCATAGTACTTTCAGCAGCTGATGACACATCCCTTCTGTTTTAACATGTGACTTTTCTTTAAAAACTCTGTATTTAGTTCCAGTGGTGCTAACTATGTCAAATGCACTTGTGTATGTGTCTTTGGCTGGAAAGGTATTTCATAAATGAGGAAATTGCACAGTAAAATCGGGAGTATGCAGGCAGATTCATGCACCATTTCCTGTGATTGATCAAAATTGGGAAAAATAATTTGTGTGGGTGCATTTTTTTTCTCAACCCTCCAGCTAATTTCTGGAAAGCTGCAAAAATACTGCACCTTTTATAAAAGTGATTTCTTTTCCTGACCTGCTGTAGCCCTTTTACACAATAATTCAAACATCTTTACAATTTTTGTAATATATATAATTTTAATGCATGTATTTTCTGTTAATACCAAACATTTTCAAGACGTTACATTCTTTGTTTACTTTCAGCTGAGTAGGTGTAAATATATTTTCTCTGTGAATAATTGGTTAAAATGTAATAAATGACTTTCGGTCTCCTGTGTAATTACGTAATACTGCGGGTGTGTTTTGTTTTGGGTGTACCGGACGAGGGATTGACAGGCAGATCTGAACCACTGAACTCCAGCAGGTTTGCCCTGAGAGACCACAGCGGTTCTCAGTGTGGCGTGCGACAGAAAAGCGGAAGATGGCCGATTCGCTCATATCAATTATCCAACGGGACGGGCAGCGAAACGATCAAGGCCGTCTTCTGCTCTTCGGCTGACGCCTGTTAGCCGCGCCGCTCGGAGTTCCTCCCCCGGTCCTCGCTCTCTCCAGCGCTTTCCCGTGATCGGTCATCCGTCCCGCACGGTGCATTCCTAAAAGCACATTACCACCTCTCGCCGAGGCAGGGCTCTGACTGAGAAGGGAGGTCTGAGGGCAGTAAAAGAAAAAGCAACTAGGCTTTTCACTTTGTAATTTTCAATATCATTTTCACATCGCCTGGAGCAGAACCCAGTGCTCTGGCCGAAGACGCGCACACACGCTGAAACGTTCAGTGTTAAAACGGCTCGTGCAGAGCACGCATGGTCTGCCTGTAATGGACTTGTGTGTACTCTTTTAGAGGTGAGTTAAAAACTGGACGTGTTACGGTGCAGGTTGGTTGGGCTTTTGTTTGCGAGAAGAAGGTTAAAGAGGGTCCTGAATCTCCAGCGTTTCAGAACCCAAACCCGTGTTATTGATTAATTGCCTCCGCCCTGCAGTAAATTCACTGCCTGTGGGAGTGGATAAGGATGTGGTACTGCCCACCACTACAAAGATGAATCTCTCTCCCTCCCTTTCTTCCTCTCTTCCTCTCTCTCCCTCCTTCCCTTTCTTCCTCTTTTGTTTTCTCTCTCTGTCTTACTCTCTCTCTCACTCCCACCCCCTATTTCACTTTCTCTCTGCCACTCTCTCTCACTCCCTCTGTCACCCCTTCTCTTCCCTTTCTCTCTCTCCTTTCAACTATCACTCTCCCTCTTTCTCTGACCCCCCTTAGGTAAACACTCAGTGAGCACTTTACTAGGTATTTATTAGATTCATCGGTCTTCTGCCGCTGTAGCCTATCCACTTAGAGGTTTGACGTGGTGTGTGTTCAGAGATGCTCTTCTGCATACCACTGTTGTAATGTGGTTATTGTGTAACTGTTACTGTCCTGGCAGCCTTAAGTATGGCCCTCTCATTAACAGGGCGTTTCTGCCTGCAGAACTGTTTGTTGCACCATTCTCTGCAAACTCTAGTGTTGTGCGTGAAAATCCCAGGAGATTCTGAGTTTATGAGATACTCAAACCACCCTGTCTGCCTGTCTGGCACAAACAATCATTCCACGGTCAAAGTCACTTAGATCACATTTCTTCCCCATGCTGACATTTGGTCTGAGAAACATCTGAACCTCTAGACCATGTCTATATGCTTGTATGCATTTAGTTGCTGCTGCATGATTGGCTGATTAAATATTTGCCTTTACAAGCTGGTGTACAGGTCTACCTAATAAAGTGGTCAGTGAGCGTGCCCTCTTGACCGCCCCACTGTGGCCCCTGCTCGGCGTTCGGCTCTGACCTGCCCCTGTCCCCTGTGACACTTGTTTCCCCCGGCCTTCGGACAGAAGCGCACGGTGCGCGTAGCCCCCCGTCCTCTCTCCGTCAGAGCTGAAGCATGTTCCTCACCGGAGCCAGAGATACTGTACAGTGCAGTCCCCTCTCTCCGTCAGAGCTGAAGCATGTTCCTCACCGGAGCCACAGATACTGTACAGTGCAGTCCCCTCTCACGGCAGAGCTGAAGCATGTTCCTCACCGGAGCCAGAGATACTGTACAGCGCAGTCCCCTCTCACGGCAGACGAGCTCCAGCAGCTGAAAATAGGCTTAAGTTAATCTCCTCAGCCACCGCTGCTCTCCCACTGATAAAGCAGCCGGGCTGGAGCAGAGCTTGGCCACCGCAGCCCCACGGACCCTCAGACTTATCTCCCCGGGATCCACGCGTCCCGGTTATTACACGTTCCTTCCCAGAATTCAAAGAGCGGGGCCGCGCCCCGACTCCCAGACGCGAAGGAGCGGCGTGGAAGGGATTATCCCCCGCTTAAATTCCGACCCCTGACCTTTCATGATGTTGTACGCGGTGGGGAGGCCTTGCCCTCCCTCCCTCCCCTCCACCGCGTCTTCTGAAAGCCTGGTAAAACGATCTGTTCAATTAGAGACACCGGTGAGAGAGGAAGCTGGATAAGGTTTCTTCAGGCAGGAGTGTTTTGATCAGCAGGTGATTGGACAGCACGTAGCTGGCGCTGAAGATTTTCCTCACAGCGCACTGAGAGAAGAAGAAACATTCTGGGTAAAAAAAAAGCGAATGTGAAAGCTTTAGAATGGAAATGAGAAGAGATTTTGTTTTTTTCCATGGCACTAGCTCCTTTCTACCCTGTGTTCACCATAAAAAAAACCTTTGAATTATAGTTGATTGCCTGCACTGTTTTCATTTTCCATATGGCATGGCTTTCATCACCATTCATTCAAAGCACACAGTATTCATTCGGCGCAGAATGCAAGCTGTACAGGCAAGAAATTCAACCTGACAATCGATGGCTCTTCAGAAGGAAAGAGACCATCCTGTAGCAGCTCGTCAACATCCACAGGAAAATGAGGACAAAGTGTTTCACATCTGAAGTGTGTGATGTGCTTGACATACAGTATGATGGATACTTCACTGCACTTTACTGTTTATATTCAAATATTATAAATAATGCAAATGAATGAAATGAGGCTGAATGAAAAAGGAAATAGGAATAATTTTAGCATGTCAGAGCTAAAGATATAAAGACATGACATTGCTTCTCTTTGATGTTCGTAAAGGCAGGCACCGGCTGTCCGACTTCGTCAGCTGCATCCACACCTGGGGGAGGGGGGGTGGGGGGGTGGGGGGAGGGCAATTAAACACAACAAATGCTCTTCTTTCACACAGCGACGGCTGATTGTGCCGTAATCGCAGCACTTTGGGGGAAGAAAAGAGGCCGATATCGGCCTACCTGCTGTCTCGTTTAGACAGGGAGTAAAGGTACTGTGCGTGAAAGCGCATTAAAAAGCAAGAAAGATGAATACACGTATAAATAAAAAAGTAAGAAAGCAGATTTTAAGAAGAGAACTTTCCACCGCTTGGTCACCCAAGACCCATGGTCCGTGCGGATATAAAGAGGCTTTCATGCGACATCGTGGGTCAACACAGGATCCACTACATGCCTTCCCACAGCTCGGGGAGGAAGCTGTTTTCATGTTCTTCTGTTGCGTGGGCTTTCAATAATTGATGGAACGCACAGGGAACAAAAACCAAATGGCTGCAGTGGGGGATTTCCTATTAGTAACAGTTGCTATGTGCAAGGACATATCATTTTCAACACTTTGAGTCAAGGTATCATGTCGCACGCCGTCTTCCTTGAGTGAGACGGAGCTCTGCCTCATCCACCCAGTGACTGCCTCCGTTTACATCCATCCATTATCTTAACTGCTTATCCTGAACAGGGTCGCAGGGGGGCTGGAGCCTATCCCAGCATACATTGGACGAAAGGCAGGAATACACCCTGGACATGTCGCCAGTCCATCACAGGGCACACACACCATTCACTCACACCAGACTCTCCAATCAGCCTAACCTGCATGTCTTTGGACTGTGGGAGGAAACCGGAGTCCCCGGAGGAAACCCACGTGAACACGGGGGAGAACATGCAAACTCCGCACAGAGAGGCCCCGGCTGACGGGGATTCGAACCCAGGACCTCCTTGCCGTGAGGCGGCAGTGCTACCCACTGCACCCTCTGTGCCCTCTGTGCCACCCTTGCCTCTGTTTACAGTGCAGCGATATTTGTGGCTTATGCAGTTCTTGCTATGGGCTATAGATCTAAAATTATTATGACTATGGCGGTCGAAATGGTCGCGATCCCATTTGTGCATTTACAGACTTCTGATGGAAGACTCAACCGTGTCTGATGGCCTGAACCTGGTTTTTTCCCCTCCCCAACCCTTTAATTATTCTATTTTAATTCAAGTGGGAAGAAGTCCTCCTTAAATCTTGACCAGTTTCCAGGGACAAAACAGCAATTTCCTGCTCTGATTGTCCGTGATATTTCAACACATAATACGGACGCAGTGTTTGACTGGTACTAACACGGCCGGTCTTGAGAGAGTCATTAGGCGTTTTAAGGCCTGGACTAGCAGGAAGCAATGAACCTCCTGAACGGGTGTGTATATAATGAGTCACGCTCACCTGCTTTTTAATATAAAACACAAAACAAAGTGCTAAGGCATGTCATCAGCCTGGATGAAATTAAAATCTTAGGAATGTAAGGTACGTAGAGCCAGCTCCATAATTTAGATTATTTTTTAAATTGGCTCTGTTCTTTTAGCATGTCAGAGCTAAAGATATAAAGACATGAGATCGCTTCTCTTTGATGTTCGTATTTTAATTGGCTCTGTTCTTCTAAATTTTTGCATTGTAATCAAGCAATTCACATATGGTGCAAGGGTAGATTCTCCAATTTTATTAAAGGATATTTTCATGCATTCTCATTTCACCGGATAGAAAGGACAGCATTTCTTATACATAGTACCATAATTTCAGAACACTATAATGTTTGGAACAAATGGCTTCAGAGCTGTCTGGTCTGTTCAATTGCTTCCTTAATACAGGTATAAGAGAATTTTCAGCATCTAGTCTTAGTTAGTCATGTTTCTAGGCTTTTAGTAGCCTTTGAAATCTGTTTACCATCTTGATGTCCAGAACTCCAGGAAGCCGTTATGAGATCAAATCTTTTTGTATTATTTCTCAGAGACACAGGGCAAACCTTAAGGCTTATCAAAGTCAACTATTTGGAACATCCCTCAGAATAACGGGAGCTGTGGTGAGCTCAGTAATTGCAAACGGCCTGGTAAACCAAGGAGGACGTCTATAGTTGAATCTGAATTCAAGTGAATACACATTTCAAGTGTCGAAGAGAAGACTTAAGGCGACTATCCCTGAAAGCAGGAGCTGAAGATGGCTGCAGTACAGGCCTACCAGAGCCTCACCGCAGAAGATACTCTGAACCTGGTGATGTCACTTTGTCACGGAGCTCAACCAGTCATTGTCTGCAAAGGATATGCAACAAAGTAATAAACATAACTACTTTATTTTGCGTAACATTAATATGTCCCAGTCACTTTAACCACAATGTGAATTATTGACATTTAGATTGCAAATCTAAAATTGGGGAGTGCAGAGCCAAATCAAGAGAAAATATGTCTTTGTCGCAAATATTTTGAAGATACACACTGTACAGTATCTTCTCTGTACATCTTTTTTTTTTTTTTATATTTATTTATACGTGGGTGAGAGATTCATCTGGGACATAACGATAAAGGACTGAGTTTGAGAACCCTTGGCACATCACAATGACGTTGCGATCGAAAACAAATAAAGATATAAAGTAAAATAAAGAAAAAAAATTCATAAGCTTGTGAAGCCGGCGTGATATATTATCCCCTGCCACACACCGAACTGAAGCCAGATAGTGTCAGTTAGAGATATCCTCATTGTTGACATTTTTTTTCCCCCACTCCACTGGGTGATTACAGCACCCAGTATTTGTCCATTGTACCAATGAAGCGCATTACGTCTGCATTTGGTCGTAGGCTGGCATGTGAAGGAGTCGTTAGGGAACTGTACCACTCATTACTGGCCTGTTGCAAATTGATTCACTCACATTGCCATAACACTCTGAAATCTCTGCAGCGTGGCCATGCAGTGTAGTGTAGTCATTTAATGACAGCTCTCCTAACTGAGAGATTTTAGATACAAATCCTGTTTGGGATATTGTCACTGCACCCAGGAAGAAGGCATTGAACCTCAATTTCTTCGTCTATACAGTGCCCTCCATAATGTTTGAGATAAAGACTCTGTACTGTTTGGCTCTGTTCTCCACAAGTTTAGATTTGTGAAGAAATTATTCACATGTGGCTAATTTGCAGATTCTCAGCTTTTGTGAAAGGTTATTTTATGCATTTTGGTATCAGAAGAAATTACAGCTAATTTAATGGAGGGTACTGCAGATCTGCTGTGTAAATATGTGGGAAAGGGTGACCTGCTGAAAATAAATACATCAAAATAAAAATTCAGCTGTATTTTTTAATGTAGAAATTTATAATGCGTGAAACCATAATCAGGGCAGTGCTGTGCAAGTTGCTGTGTGAAAAATGTGGACATCGCCTAATCAAAGCATCAGTGCGAAATATGACAATACATAAACGCTCATTATGCAAAAATAATGAACAGTGTACTTCTAAAGTGCTTTTAGATTGATATGAATCCTGTGATCTCTTCTCCAGCGAGAGAGTTTGTGTTTCAAAGTTTCAAGGGATGAGAAAAACAGTTGCAAAACAAAACCTAGCAAAAATGAAAATGTTCACTGGCCAAAGTTTGGATGTATGAACCTTGCTCCCCTGCTCCCATTGCATTTCTTATTCCAGCGTTGAGTCGGTGCATGTCTTCAAAAGGCATGCAGTATTAGTATACACATCTATAGACTATTGCACTTCATAAAGCCTTGATATATCGGCAAGATTACACCTTGAGTCTGCATTGAGCAGTCTTTGCGACAAATCAAACAGGCTTTTGAAAAGAAAATCACTTTTAACTGAACAGAGTGGATATGTATGAAATAATGGAAATGGGAGGGAATCTATGTGATTGATCTTGCATTAGATTCTGAGGGTGTTGAAAGGGGCCTCTCTATGGACAGCTATGCAACACATCCTGACTGTGAAGGATGGTATGTCATCCTGCGGGGCTGAGTTATGCTATTTACAAAGAATGTTATTTTCTTTAATTAATGTTACGTAATGCATTTCTCTACTTTCTTTTTGTATTTTAGTACAGTTGTCACTTGTACACTGCCACACTTGTGAAGGCTATGGGAAACAGGATATATAATCAGTGAGCACTTTATTAGGTTGACCTGTACGCCAGCTTGTTAATGGAAATACTTAATCAGCCTATCATGTAGCAGCAACAAAATGCATAAAAGCATGCAGAGTTTGAGCTGTTTTTCAGATGTCAGAATGGGGAAGAAATGTGATCTAAGTGACTTTGACCGTGCAATGATTGTTGGTGCAAGAATGGGTGGATTGAGTATCTTAACTGCTGATCTCTGCTGAAGAGCCAGACTAGTCAAAGCTGACAGGAAGGTGACAGTAATGCAGATAACCACACATTACAACAGTGGTATGCAGGTAAGAGCATCTCTGAACACACAATGCATCAAGCCTCTAAGTCGATAGGCTACAGTAGCAGAAGACCAATAAAAATAATTCCTAATAAAGTGCTCATAGCGTGTTTGTCAGTGTTTGTAGATTTCACTCCAGCAGGCTTCTTTCTTTTGATCACATTGCAGCATGGGAATCGTTGTGCTCAGTGCTGCTCACTCTATTAGTTTCAGTTGAGAAAACTGCATATTCAAACTGATCCGCTCAGTTCTCCATGACTTCATATTTAAAAAGAACACAAACCAATAGATCAAAACAGACACAGACCATTTGGACTAAAGTGTGTGCTTTGCTTTTATGTGATGGGTTGTTATAAGAGGCTGTCTGAGGAATGTTTGCGTAGGTTGGAGTGTGAGAAACAAAATAATCATGAATATTCATGAATGGATTTCATTAGCAGGCGTACGCTTGCCATTGATTGTCGGTGAATACAAAAGCTGATCAATAGCTACAGTATAAGCGGAGATGTTATGCTGCAAGCCAGACTTGCAGTGTACATGTTTGATTAACGTTACATAGCTGACTACAGTATTAAGATGACAGCAATGACAAACTAATACTGCACCTCACCAACTTATTCTTTTGTTACCAAGTCAATTTGACTTCACATGAACAAACAAATAGGAGAGCTTGTCGGCTAGCTATCTATCAGATGCAGTGTAAATTCAACTTGGGGGAGCGGGGTGGGATGGGGGGGGGGGGGTGTTTTCACAATCGATGTGAAATTATCATCAAGGCAAATCAAATTAACCCTAAACTTCTTGTATATGCATAGGCAAGCGAGCTTCAGCACAGCATGCTTTAGACTACTCTTGATTAAATAATAAACCACCGATATACGTACATGCTTAAACATATTGAGGCATGGAATGGTCTGATGAATTTAGAGGAACAAGCTATCTATAAGCCTACAAGCAACTGCAAAGGTTTAAAAGGCATTTCTGCTGGATATTAATTGACACACGATAACAGAACAAGGAACACAAAAGTATGATTGAAATCCAAAGTGTAATGTTAACACATGGGCTTATAAATTATCAACAAACCTAAAAGTTAATTATACTGATGACATACAGAAGGATAATGTCCACACAAAAAAAAAATTCTGTATGTTGAAATATGTGACATGTAAAATCAATGTATGTTTTGTACTTTGAGAATGTACATTTACAGCCAGTTGCATGCACAAAGATTAAGTTCAGTCCTGGACTAAATGCACTTTTTTATGGAGTTTAGTCTTGGACTAGGGTTGTTCTGTGTCAGTGAAACTGGTCCTTAAAGTGTCGGTAATGTCGGGAGATATACATTATGTCTTTTGTCTATATTCATTCACTATATCTGTGGATCTTTATTGCATTGTAGTACAATGTAAAAATAGCCAAGCACATATAATTTTAAGGGTATTTTGGAAAGGGTATAACATTATAGATTTGCAATGAAAGATTACTGCATTTTTTTCAGCGCTACAGACCAGCAGGCAGCAAAAGTAATTATCTGCAATATAGTTTGTCCTGTTTTAAAGTTGACCCTAGACGTTCGTTTAGGGAGGCCGTGGCGTTCACAATGGCAGTAAACAGGGGATTTATTACATCAGGGACCACGCTATAAGGGACACGATGGCTTATGCTGACCCCACTCTTATGGAGTCTGCTCCAGTGTATCTTCGCACAAGTAACTTCCTTCCACCGGTCTGTAGATACGAATGTAATTTTTTTTTTTATTCCCATCTGCAGGCAAAATGAGTCCACTTTTACAAGCAATAATGCACACACTTTAATGCCATCTGCTGACGCTGAATTTTAATATCTTTAAATGTACATTAGAAAGAAACTGTAACTGTAAAACCGGTTCAGATAGATGTTGGTTCTCACGCGTTTTCACATGCAGCGGTTATCTTCATCAGTGTTGATGAATTCGCAAATGCAGGTTAGGTACCTCTGTGTATCTGGGGATGGATTAACAGGAAGGCTGCAATTGTTTTGATGTAGGTCTTAGCAACGAATGAAAATGCAAATATGACAGTGTTCTCACCAGTCGCCACCATGCACACGAGTGTTTTGTTTATTTGTCTTTTTCTCATAACAATAGTAATGACCTTTGGTTCAACGAATGAGCAACTCCAAGGGTTAGTGGATATGAGGAGACAGAGGGCACAGCATTGAGTTGTAGTTGGAGGCAGTCAGGTTATTCCTCGGGTTCTCTTGCTGTTATCTGTCATTGTGTGGTTGCCACTTCTGAGAAAAATAAAAGTTACATTCTCAGTTTTGATGTATGATCATTTGGCACTTTTCATTAAAACAGTAGAATGTAATTGGATGGAGTGAATCCAGCTTAGAATTACCGCCCATGGAAATTTCTTGCCACCCATGGACATTTGAATAATATCTAAACAATTGGTGTAATTGCTGCTATTTAGATCTGCCTGTGGATAATTGTACAAATATCAATCAGAGCACCATCAACACTCTTTAGCGCCACCAGTGGACACTTGTGACATTGCACATTTGTATGCCGAGTTCACCATTGTTGCTCTTCAGAATGACCTGCAGACAAGTATGTGAAGATTGTAGCTTTCACAGACTCTCCCCAAATGAGCCAAGTGCTGATCTGACTCCATCCATCTTCTAACCCACTTATTCCTGGTCAGGGAGGTGGGGGGTGCTGGAGCCTATCCCAGCATGCACTGGGTGAGAGGCTGGACAGGTCACCAATGCATCACAGCACACACACACGCACACACACACACCAGATACTCACACACTCATATTGAGGGGAACTTTTGACTCTCTAATTAGACTAATCTGCATGTGTTTGGACCGTGGGAGGAAACTGGACCCCCAGAGGAACCCACTTGGTGAATGCAAACTCCACACTTTGAGGCAATAGTGCTACTCACTGCAACAACGGGCCATGGCTGGTCTGGGATTAAATGGACACTTTTTTCCTAAGTGAGTGAGAGAAAGCAAGCACACATTTCTCACTGTTCTTTACTTTTGCCTTTTTTTTTTTTTTGGGAAAAAAAAAAACTCTATTGTATCTTGCAGACACCAACTTTCTGCTTCATATCCCCTGCCTGCTAGGGGCATTTAGAATACCACCTATAAAACAAGAGTGAGAAAGAAAAGTCACGGCTCTAAATTTAATGGTTAAGCAAAGAGAGCTGAAATTTGTGGAACAGCTTTGGTTTTACGTGATGCAGGTGTGAAGGCAGGGCCTTGCTGACTCATCATTACAGATCAACTGCCATTAAGGGCTTCTCATTTCATCGCTCCCTCACCACCAGAGCAAGACAACTTCATCACCCCGGATCTGCTCCAAAAACAGATATCACTTATTACGTCTATGTACTACAAATGAGCAGAATATGCAGCATGGCACAGGTTGTCAGCATAGTCTAAAATTACTGCGCACTGTTACAGCACTTTGTATGTATAATGTCAGCAGCGCTTTTGAATAATGTTCTTCTTTATCTCATCCGCGGCTGCATTTGGGACACTCTGAAGCAGCGGGTTTAATGCGATATCGATTCTCACAGATACCCGCTTCTGCAGCGCGGTGACTTTTCTCGCAGCACAAAGGAAACCAAATCAGATTATTTGTGCCTCTGATATAAGAAAGTAACTGGCACTGGAAATTATTACACTTAGGTTTGTCAATCCTATATTTAAAAAAAAACGATCCATCTGGTGAGATAAACCTCCAGCAAGCACTCAAAGGGCATCTTCACACTCACATTTAGTCAGATTGCATTTGCTTAAAGAGTAGGCCTGCTTGTTATGCATATTAAATGCAATCTGTAGCAATCAAAACAGCTCTGAAACATTCATGAGCGTCTTGAAATGCAGCCCCGGGCCTTAAAAGGTACAGTTTAGAGCCGCAAATAAATCAGATAGTCAATGATAGTTTTTAAGACAAGAATAACAGTGGGTTGGGTTGGGTTGGGACAAAGGTGGAGGGGAAAAAACATAAAATCGCGTCTCAATATTTCATTACTCACCCAGTCATAACATGGTACATGTAAATAATTTATGTTCTAAATAGTATTCTACATTTCGACGTGTCAACATGCTATGAAGAAGTGCTCCCCGTGGATCCCACCAGATTTTATTACCCGATATACTCAGTAAAGAGACCCACTCTGCTCTGCCCTAAAATAATCCACCATCTATATTTTTTGTGTGTCATGAAAATCAATACTTTCTTTGCTTGTCTCCGCCTTTTTTCTTTTTTTCTTTTTTCGTTTTTTAAATGTCTGGGCCCCAACTGCAAAAGGATTAATGGGCAGGGCAGGGCCACAGCATGTCTGGGACCCCCAACTGACAGAAGATATGCAGCATTGCCCTCAAATGGAGCATGCATGCGTCATTAATTCACACCCTGAATACGGACCCCGAATACCCTCACGCTCTCTGGATTGTTTGTGTGGATGCCAGGCACGCGAGCAATGGTTACTTTTCAGTTTTTCATTAATAAGAGTGTACAGTGGGTTGTGTCAGAGTGCTTTTCAGATTTTGAGTGTAAAACTCATGATTGCTTTTCGGAAAAGATGGTGTTTTTAAAGTGCTTGGTGCATGGAGTTACTGTCTCATTTGTGGTCAGTTACTCATGATGTGGGAACAAGATACTGGACATACTTTTTAAGGGAAGTAAGTGGTGAAAGGTGTGTTCAGGGTTTCAGGTAGTACCTTAAAACGCATTTATCAATGGACAACTGGACAGTGCTAAAATATTAATATTTACATGAATATAAAAGTAGAACATGGCCATTAAGCACTAGCCCAAATAGCCCCAACACAAGCTAGCTATATAGATACTCCATTTGTTGGCCATGACGGAAAATGTATACTGCACCATTTAATTAAATTCATTATTTTATTGATTTACAACTTAAGTGACAAAATCCGTTTCAAAAATATGCTCAGGAAAACACCAGAGGTAGTGTCATATAAAACGAAATTTTTTTAAATCAAAATTTACTTATTGACACATTCGCATTTTCTTGACCGCCTTGGCACGACTAATCAATCATTCAAATTACATTTTCCCAGTTTGGGAACAAAAAAACCCATTGTATAAATAAAACCCAGCTGGCACCCACTCAAATCAGAAAGCTACTTCCTCTGCATAATGTTGTAATTCTCATGGACAGAAAACTTAGGAATCTGCATTTCTCTTTGTCTCTCTCTGTTTGAACTCAAACACTTTTGATTGGTTCATGATAGTCATTTTCAATGACGTAGAAAATGGCCTTATGCTGGCTTAGTGAGCATGTTACCTACACATCCCTCTCAATGGCTTTGAAGAGTCTAGGCTTAAATAGCTTGGTTGAAATGGATGATAAAAGCTGTACAAAGTGTTTTTTTCTCCACTCATGCTCTGTGAATATAATATTCCAGGAGGAGCATTCATTCCTGGGGCATCGTAAAGGAGGCAGAGAGCACTCTATAGTACTATATGCTTTCCACTGTTTATCGTGGAGCAAATAATGCAAGCTCTCTCAGCCTTTTTAGACTACAGAGGACAGCGAATGTATACCAGTAATATCTGTAACTAAACACAAATCGACAGACACATGCACACACACAAACAAGCACAGACACACACACATGTGCGCACACATGCACATACACACTCATGCATGCCCACACGCCCACACAAACATATACACACACACCCACACACACAGACACCCACTCATGCACTCACACACACATACAGTACACACACATGCACACACACACACACACACTTATCTGAGAGTTGAGAGAGAGGCGGTGCAGGGTGCACCATTGCGGGGGAGTGATGCGATTAGTTTGGGTCTGTGGGGAATAGCAGATTGATCCAGATAATGCTATCTGAGAGAAGCGGCTGTCTGGTCTCCGGGTGCAGCCCCTAACTCAGAGTATCTGAGGCTGAGGAAACGCTGCTGCTGCCTGCAGACCTCCGCAGAGCTGCAGTGCCTCATCTCCAGCAGCGCACGAGGCCCGGTCCCCTCATGCGGAGAGAGCTCCATGAGGGAGATCCAGGGAGACGGTGAGGGCTGCAGAATGTAGCAGCGCGTACTGTACGAACGATAAAGCTGAAGAAGATGAAAGATACGCTATTCTCAGTCTGAGCTCCCCCCCACCACCCCCCACCCCATTACAGATCGTGGCATAGCTGAGGGCTGGCTGGGGAACTATCCGCCATCGCCACAAACATGACAGAGTGCTCCTTCTCCTTTCACAATGGGACAGGTACTGTAAGTGAAGGGGAGAGAGAGTACTGTATGTGAGAGAGGGAGGGGGAGGGAGGTACAGAGCCAGGCGAAGAGAAAGTGTGAAGGAGCGAAGATCAAGGGAGAGTGAGAGAGAGCAAGAGGAGGAGGG
Source organism: Conger conger (assembly GCF_963514075.1). NCBI lineage: Eukaryota > Metazoa > Chordata > Actinopteri > Anguilliformes > Congridae > Conger > Conger conger. Next base: position 69,549,828 of record NC_083763.1, read on the forward strand.
GAGGAGTTTGAGTCAAAGGGGGAAGAGACAGAGAGAGAGAGAGAGAGAGAGAGAGGCTGTCAGGCTCAAATATCTAATATCGGAATTGTTTTTCTTTCATTCCAGAACGGCAGTTACATTATTGTTTTCTTTTCCCTCGGCATACAGCTAAAGTTAAAATAAACAACAGCCCCCCCCCCCCCCCCCGGCCCTGCCCCTGCCCCCCACACCCACCCACCCACCCTCTCTCCACCACAGCTCCCCGATCCCATAAGACCGTTTTTCCATAGAGATGAAAGAGAGACGGACACATCTGGCCAGCAGACCCAGGCAGGTTCGGTGTAAATATAAACTCTTTTTACGAGCGCACTCTTTCTCCCTCCCTGGGCCGCCCCACTGCAGAGGCCTGTATCACACGGAGAGCCTCCAGAAGCTTCGGCTCCCACATCGAAATTTACATAGACCGGCCCGGTACTGTCAGACCGCTACTTTTTGGCCCGAACACAATTTGTTGCCGTGCCGATGGCGCTCAGCACACGCAGTCCGGCCTGTCTCCCGGTGTTGCCCCGGTGACGGCCGCAGGTTTTCTCGTTGGCCGAGACGAGCTGCGTTTGAGGCGATTGAAAGACCCCCACAGCGTCCGCCATCGCCGCTCCCCTGTCCTCAGGGCTGCAGTCCATCTGGCCGAGACGCACTTCAGCTACGTTCCGCTCGGCCGGGCGCAGAAGGAAACGTATCTTTAGGAAATTGATTTTAAAAAAATAAATAGCGGAGCGAAGAAATGTGAAATAATTTAAAACAAAAAAGAACAGAATCATCTTTTTCGTGCCCGGCGGTTGAGAGCGATGCGGTGGTTACAGCTGCTGCCGAATTGAACGGAATGTTCCGGAAAGCCTCGGACAGCGAGCCGCGGTGCTCTGTCTGGACAGCGTCAGGGCGCCGTCGGAGTGCTTGGCAGGACGGACCCGACGGCCTCACAGACTCTCACCCGGGGCCCCGTCGCCCAGCGTCGGATCGTCGTCAGCGAAACGTCGTCAGCCGGGGCGTTCGCATTTCAACGTTTCAGAGTCCAGACAAAACTCTCACGGGCACTAGCCAAAAAAAAAAAAAACACCTGAATGTGATAAATAAATGTTGAATAAAGGTCAGGATTCAGAAAAAAAAAAAAAACACGAATAAATTCCCTTCCTCCGTTCTGAGATTTGGAGGCTGCAGCTGTCGAGGAAACGGGCAGACGTTAGTTGACTCTGTTCGGGCGATAAAAGGGCAGGGTATGCGTGGTGCGGGGAACGCAGGAGGTCCATCTCCTCACAGCTGTGAACCGTAAGGAACTTCCCACCATATGGAGACAGATGGCGGTGGGGTCACTGCGTTTCATCTGGATTCATTGACAGGGCTTTAATTGACTTACAGTTTTTTTTTTTACAATTGGTTATACCCATGTCTCAACAGTTTTTCAAAACTCTTAACACAGTTCTCTTTACCAACATGCAGCCTGGCACAACTGTTAATATGGGTGCCATTTATATAGTGCGGTCATCCAAAGCGCTGTACCACTGATGCTTCTCATTCACCCATTCATACAGACACTCACACACACACCAACGGCGAATGGCTGCCATGCAAGGCACCAACCAGTGCACAAATATCGCACACAAAACGCACTAAGACTACCAAAACACTTCGTACATCACATTTTCATACTCAACATTAATGCGTTCTACCATAACACTGGCTAAAGGTGACAACCCAACACGATCACTTAGTCACTCATAACAGAATGAGCAAACACTAACAAGAGGCGATGCTCTGTTCCAATATAAATGTATGCAATGTAATAAATTATATTTTAAAGGAATTAATCAATAATGCAGCAATATTCCTCAATATGCTTCATGTTTGCCATACTGTGGGTTTGCATATGCAGTAGTACTCATTACATTATATTACATCATTGGCATATTTGAGGGCACAGGCTTGGTGAAATGCCACATTGTCCCATATGATTACAAATGTTTGCACATTTCACCTCACGTGCCCTGGGACAAGCCTTCTATGGAGGTCACCCAGAAACTACTGGTAAAGTGTAACAGCAGTCTATTGGAGGATATTGCTATGCACATTGTTTTGTTGGCTCCCCTCTGGACAGGAACATCCATTGCTCTTTGTCCAATGATAAGGTAAGGTAGACATTTTACCTGGACATATTGGTGCCTCAGCTCCTTTGAACAGTTCCTCTCAAAGGGTATGAGAGGGGGCGACATGGCTCAGGCAGTAAGAGCAGTCGGAGGGTTGCCAGTTCGATCCCCCGCCCGGGCTGTGTTGAAGTGTCCCTGAGCAAGACACCTAACCCCCCAAATGATCCTGACGAGCTGGTCGGTGCCTTGCATGGCAGCCAATCGTTGTTGGTGTGTGAGTGTGTGTGTGAATGGGTGAATGAGAAGCATCAATTGTACAGCACTTTGGATAAAGGCGCTATATAAATGCCAACCATTTATGGTAAGCAGCTGCTTCTTCGTGACTCGTGATGTTTTCTCAGGAATGGCTGTCATTTCGGTCATTTGTAAGTGCTAAGTGGTTTACTTTTTTTCTACTTTTAGATTTTCAATATATTTCAAAATGATGTTACAGTGGACAAATATTTCTGTCTAACTCAATTGTGTTTTGTTTTGAACTCAGGTTTCACAGTTTTGATCACAGTATTTTAACTTGCGCAAAAAGCGTTGTAGAGTTTTGCTGGTGGCTGTGTTTGAGTGAGAAAGGAATTCATGAATGTTGAAAGCAAGTTGTGTGAAAGCAATGAGAAATGATCCACAGTTTAGCCCACATAAACTGCTGTTGTGCTACCTGTGTTAAGAGTATACTCACCATACTCAGTATTGCGATATGGGTATAGCCAATTGTAAAAAACTGTAATCTAATCAACACAGTATATGCCTAGCCTATGTTTGTCATGTTTCCCGTAAAGAAATGTGTGTTTTCTTTTGTTGATAAAAACGTATAAATAGAATTGACTTGATTCCTGAAGAGGTACGGAAAGTACAGAAATATCATATTTCCAAAAATAGACCCCCCCTTTCCCCTGTACTGGATGCAAACAAAGTGCAAATTACCTCCATCACCTAGGTAAAATCCGAATCACAGTTATTCTTTAAAGGAGGGAACCTTTGGCCAAATTTATCAATGCATCAACATGTCGAGTATGTATCTTGGCTTGGTTTATACCAAGCCAAGTTGGTTTATACTGTCACATTTATAATGGGTGAGTCTTTTCTACTGACTCTTTTAGTTCTGAATACTGTCATTTACACACAGCGGGGTTAGGGGGGCGAATACTGTTTTCACTGCACTCTATGTCCACGGAACAAACATGTTATGACAACTAAAATTCATTAAAATTTTTAATGCCACTGTGTGTAGACATAGCCAATTAAAGCACAATAACGTGTTCAGTCCAGTTTGTATGATAACGAGTATGGCCCAAAGTGTATAAACAGCAGCAGTAGATGGCTACTGGTAGCAGTAAAATGTGCACAGTCAGCAGTTGTGAGTTGGTATCTGCCACTTGTTGTCATTTCCCAGCTGAGGTGATCGACATAGAAAGTGAACCCGCAAAATTAGCAGGGCTGTAGATCAACAAACTTTCTCACTCAGCCTCCATGATCGATCACAATGTGATATTATGAAAACTCTCACTGACAGCTGATTACAACCTGTGAGTGTGAGCGTTTGTGTGTGTGTGTGTGTGTGCATGGACAAATGCATGACAGGTAACGATGGTCAGGTAACAGCAACTAGAAGCAATAATCGCAAAAGATAAACTACCATTGAGAGTACGTATATGCAAAGTTCTGTAGATGAGCTGTTGTATAATCAAATAATTCCCATACTGTAAGTTTACCATATGATCAGGTATAAATAGCATGAACAGAAGTGAGGTCATTTACATCTCTGATTGGTAGAGTAAAACGCAAGCCGCCATCTTGAACTCCTGTAAACCTTCACCGAACTCTCCTCCTGCACCTGAAAATGTCCACGGGTAACAAGACGATTGTCTTTGAACAAAAGTTTTATGACGACTGAAAAAATGATTCATGCCACGATGTGCAGAAAAAAAGCCAATTAAAATGACTGTGCGCAGAAAAAAAAAAATCATTGCTTTCAAAACAAACAGAAAAAAAAAAGGAAATCAAAAGCATCGCGCCCTACTCAATTCCACACAAACACTGTGGGTGTGTGAGTGTTTGTGTGAGTGCGTGTGTGTCAGTTGTGAGTTGTTGACTGGGCCACAAGAGATCTTCCTCCTACACATCTAAAACCAGCCGTAGCTTTGCGTTCAAAGCCATTAGTACCACGGTATATCATGAGTCACTGATCTCCGAAGCTCCCATGGACCCCTCTCTCCCCTTCTCCGCTCCTCTTTCCTGCTCTTTCCAAACAACCGTCAAATTCTCCATCGGGTCAATAACACCGCGCGTTTGAAACAACACACTCCATTCCATTAATTACCAGTCTGCAGAGTGGCTCATTCACATAAGAAAATGGAGATGATGACTGGATCAATGGTAATTAAACAAGCCCCACAGACCCCCAAACTGTTTCTCTCTTTTTCAGTGAATGCAAAAGGCGGAAATTAACACAGCGAGCTATGCCATGGAAACAAAGCTTGGAGCCCACCACAGTGTGCTGTGCTATTGCCTATTAACTTCTACTAGGCACTCAGCATGTACATGTTCATGTGCGTAGATAGTATTCTGCCCTCTGACCATGCAGATAAGCTTTAATTCTCATCCATCTCCAGTGCACTGGCTCTCTCACTCAGCCGTGGAACATGGGAGGTTCTGTGTAGATTTTTTGCAAGGAGGATGTTGTGTTCTGCTCCAATCTGACTTTCATCTTTACTCGCTGAATTACCTGCAGCTCACTGACTTGCCCTCTGTGCTTGTACCTTGGTGGGCGATAGAGTAGATACAAACATTGTATGCTGTTGAACTTCAGTCTGATTCACAAATGACGACACATAACTGGAAATGCAGGGGCAGTTGTCACATAACTGGATGTGCAGGGGCAGTTGTCAGATAATTGGAAATGCAGGGGCAGTTGTCGCGACTGGAAGTGCAGGTGCAGTTGTCACACGACTGGAAGTGCAGGTGCAGTTGTCACATGACTGGAAGTGCAGGGGCAGTTGTCACATAACTGGAAGTGCAGGGGCAGTTGTCACATAACTGGAAGTGCAGGGGCAGTTGTCACACGACTGGAAGTGCAGGGGCAGTTGTCACATAACTGGAAGTGCAGGGGCAGTTGTCACATAACTGGAAGTGCAGGGGCAGTTGTCACACGACTGGAAGTGCAGGGGCAGTTGTCACATAACTGGAAGTGCAGGGGCAGTTGTCACATAACTGGAAGTGCAGGGGCAGTTGTCACATAACTGGAAGTGCAGGGGCAGTTGTCACACGACTGGAAGTGCAGGGGCAGTTGTCACATGACTGGAAGTGCAGGGGCAGTTGTCACATAACTGGAAGTTCAAGGGCAGTTGTATTGCAGAAACAGATTTATTTGCCTATGCCTTCTCTTGAACTTTCAAAATTCACAAAGTGGCAATTCAGCTCGTTTTTATTTTTCATGGGCTGGGTTGAAGTTAATACACAAATAAGCTGTTTTATAAACATGCATGGTTTAACAGCGCCTTTGTGCGAGACAGTGCATTCTCTAGACCTGACTCTACAACAGAGCCACCTCCCACTCCACATGCGACACCCTGGACAAAGCCAGGGACCGTGTGGGACAGGAGGCCTGAGCTCACCACACTGAAATAAGCCATCCCTGCGGCATCATTCTCCTCAGTGAATCAATTAGCTTGAACAGGATTAGAGAACAGATCGAGGCCCAACCCGGAAAACGTGTGCAAATGGGACGGCAGCCCAGCTCACTCTGGTGGAGACGGCCAGGAAGGGCTGAACAGTGCCACCTGGTGGTGGGTTAGTAATAGAGTTTAGGCATGTCAGATGGAGAGGGGGCGAGAGCGTGTCAAGGGATTGGGCTACCGCAGGAAAGGTTGGGGGGTGGGGGGGGCGGAGGGAGGCCCACGCCAAAAGATTCCTGATTTTGGGCTTCACCTGGCTGGCAGGGGACCCCATTTTCTGCCCGCTCCGATCCCTCCCCCCGGAACCCCCCCTCCAGGAAACAGCACATCCAAACGCAGCGCTGCAAACTCCTCCCCCATACGGCCCGTGCCAAGGCATTTAAAATCAATTAATCAACCGTTCATTTGCATTTCTGCAAATAAGGGAGTCTGCGCTTTTTATCCCAGCGGACGCCAGATTGGATTGGCATATCATTCAATTCAGCGCTGGCTTTCTAAAAAATTAAATTATAGCCAATAGCCGATAATTATAGCCTTTGTTAATTGAAATGTTGAATAAATGGAGGCTTTCTGGAACTGCGCAGTTGGGTTCTGTTAGTCATGTAAAGAAATAAATACTGTAGCTTGAGTGAAGTACACAAATAGCTTAATTTAGTAAGTACAGCATAAACTGTCTATGCAAAATGAACAAACATATGCATTGTTTAAAAAAACAGCAGTCGGTTTACAGACCTTTGTTCTAACCAATGAATACTGATATGCTTTAAATGTCATGCTCAGCACATTCACAAACTGTTTTTTTTATGCCCGCAAACTGTTTCCATCTGTGAACAGCAACCTTTCACAAAGATACTAATTGGATGTTGCACAGACAAATACAGCATATTTCTTTTGATAATTGGCAAACTGTAATCAGATTCTCTAAGGTGAGCGGCAGATGTTTTTTATTGGTGTAAATGGCTTGATGGTAATTGTTACCTCTGTTGGGTTTGAGTATTAAGTGAATAGGGTTTGGTTTTCTCATCTCTTCATATCCTGAGCATGTCCTGGAGACTCTCATTATTTAGCTGTTCGCAACATTTTCCAACATGGAATAATGAAGACAGATTTCTTACAACTTACAATTAGATAAATTACTAAAGTTAAGTAGCTACTGATGGCCTTTAGTTTTAATTAGTGCATTGCAGATTAAAAAAAATAAATCTATATTAATACCAAATTAAGCATTTAAGTTTAATGCGAAGCAGAGCAAATGCAGTATGTGCCAAAATCATCGTTTAGGCTACAATGCATCATGTGCGCTGTGAAGAGTACAGTAGCATTGCTTCTGGCTGTTGCCGGGGGTTTTAATTTGGCACGCCGCCTGATGAAGCACAACGCTTATTCCGTTCTCTTAAGCGTAGGCTGCTAAGTGTGGGCTTTCAGCATTGTCCTTAATATTCACTAAGTGTCTCTCACGGCATGATAATGAGGGTGACTTCTGCCCTCGTCAAAACTGTGGATTCATAGGCTGGGTACACGGCTAGGCTGCGGCCTCCCGCCTCACGGGGATAATGAGTGACACGGGAAACGCTCAGGGAACAGACGCGCGGGTGTGCCGTTAGTTAGCCCCGCCGTGCATGCGCCGTGTGCCAATGAGGACCGGCAAGTTCAGCGTTGAATGCGGTTTCCACAGGAACGGTCATTTAAAAATCTCATAAAAACTGGAAACAACCGTGCCAGCCATGATGGGTTCAGGTGGTTCCTGAATGTATTTTCGTGGTATTTTTTGGGGGGGTTTTATAACCATTATATTACAATTATTTACACTTTTATCCAAAGCAACTTACAGTTAGACGAGACCAACGAAGATCCAAAAATGAAAAGAGAATGATTTCCTCTCAGTCTTCATTGGTTGTCCACAGCCCAAAGAATCTCTAGAAACCACCTCAAAACGATGGCCACCGTGGAACACGTAATCGTATACCTAGACGGCCATTGTGGTGTCTTTCACAGTGTCAGTATCCCCAGCCGTGGGTTTGAAGAACATCAGAGTGTCGTTATGCTTCTTCTGTACCATGGTCTTCTCAGTCCCAGATATAAACCAAAACAGGCAGTTATGGAATTTTCCGGATCTAAATCTCAACCAAGTGAAGCACTTATGGGTTTTTCCTGGGAAGAGTTGCTCGGTATTCACCCTGACGAATTCCAGGCGATGGCACAGTACACCGCGGCACAAACAGACCACATATACGATTAAGTAGGTTTACAACTACTATTAAGTACCTTACAACTCTTTGTGTATATTCAGTGTCAGACTGCATTTCATGGGGTAGTACTATAGCATCGTATGCGGTTAGAAACAGGCCGTTCTAATAAATGTGGCCCTCAGTGGGGGAGTCTGAGGAGTTTTATGTCCTTTGGGTCTGGCTTTGGAAAATACAATGAACTATATCTGGTGCGGTTTGCTCCAGCCAAGTTTCTCGCTAAGCTAATTACTGTGCAATCTGGATACAGGACAGATAGGAAGTTTGAGCTACCGACACTGTAGCCCAAGGTGCTGTAAGTGGAGAGGAGAGTTAGGATTCCCTCCAAACTTATCAGTCCATAGGATCTTCTGGGTAGGTGTCTTTTAAATGTGAGAGCTTTTAATGGGGCACAAAATCCCTGGTGACACCCCTGGCTACAGGACAATAGTGTTGATGCAACGCTAGTAAAGGGGAAAGGCGATGGGTTTTTCTTGTTTCAATGATTTTGAGGGCATTAAACTTTGATAGGTTTAGCTAAAGTCACACAAATTGTTCATGTCGGATGTCTCGCGCACTGAGATTCTTGCTGGAGTGTATGCTTTGGTAAATGGCTCTGTCTGCGTGCATGAAATTCTACCGCAGAATATAATTGAATGAAATCCTACTACATAGATCAGATCAGGGATTTTGTTTATTCTTATGGTTCCTGAGTAAGTGCCCATTTGTATCAGGCAAAAAAAACTTTTAAAAAACTAAAAACCACAGAGACGCATTTAGTTGTGGAAGCCTACAGACAGAAAAATGGTTGCGGAGACTATTCATTCATTTACTCAAAATGACATGGGACATTTTTTATAGGCTGTAGCTTTCTCTAGTTAATTTAGCCTTTCAATCACTGCAGTCAGAAGGCTTACAAATGGCCCTCAGTTAATCTTGAAAGCTGAAACAAATCATTATAATTTTATTCTGAGACCAAAATCCCCTCCCTCTTCAAGCAATTGTATTTTGACAGGAATGCGCTTTCAAGCTGTTGCATTGCAGTTGGACCATAATGAATAAAACATAGTTTTCTTTAAAAAATAAGTTATATAATTCATACAGTATGGTTTTCCATTCTGAACTGACTGTGTTTCCTCACTGAACATGTAAAATGTACAGAATATAATAATAATAAGTATTATTATAATTCTTGTTGTTATTAGTATCAGTCTTCTTCTTCTTCTTCTTCTTCTTCTTCTTCTTCTTCTTCTTCTTATTATTATTATTATTATTATTATTATTATTATTATTATTGTTATAATTATGGATAATCCAGGAATCAATAGTAAATATGCCGGTCTGCCCTTGAGTCCTGTTCTCCCGCCCCCAGCTCACATGCCCACGGCGTGCCCCCATGCTGACATGTTCCTAATGAACAGAGATTTAATATTCCTCCAGACAGGCCCGGCCTGTCACAACCACTAATTTTAGATGGGAATGTAAGATGAGATGACCTGCTCAGAGAAATAAACCTACAAGAGCCTCTCAGGCCTGATGCTCCACTGATAGGAACTCAGACTCCTGGTTTTAGTATTTAATATACTTTACTTTCCTGTAAAGGTCTGCAAGGACATCCCTTCATATCAGACTGTGTGGAATGTTAATGCATTTCTGAGCTGATACTCTTGACTGTGATTATTACAACAACACAACAGGCACAGACACACGTACACACACACACACACACACGCGCGGCACACACACACACACACACATGGAAAGAAACAGACTAACAAACACACTCACTGACACGAACACACACAGATACGCACACCCATACTTTTTGAACCGCCTATAAACAGCCAACTTTCTTGTGATGTACTCCAGGTTCACATTCAGGATATGAGTGATGACATCAGAACCATAAGGGTGAGAACTATAGTATAACCTCAAATAAAGGTTCAAATGAAGCGCATAACGAATTGCCTAATTGAAGAAGGTGACTCATTGGCAATACTGTGTGCCTGTGCTGACACCCTGTGAATAGAAATGGAGCTAGCCTTTATCCTCATGCTGTTCATTCTTTGAAGGTTCAGTGTGAAATCATGCAAAGCGTGTTTTGCTTTAACCTTTTCCATCAGACTCGAAAACAGGGCTGCCCAACCCCACTCCTGAAGGGCTGCTATCCTGATAGATCTTCAGTTTTCACTCCAAACCTAACAAAGCGCGCATAGTTCAACAGCTCAATCTTGTTTAGCTGATAATTGGTACTGTACAATCCGGTGTTCCAGATTAGGCTTGAAATGAAAACCTGTCGGACAGCAGATCTCCAGGAAAAGGGTTCCTGCTCTATAGGAACGCTCATTATGGCCGGTGCAATTATTTCCAGGTCCCACCAACTAGCAAATGATCAAAAATGAATGTTAATGTGCATGCATCCGATCTGATTAGTTTATATGAATGAAAGGAAGGATTCATAAACTGAGTTTATGGAGCACAGTGAGGACTGCATTGACTTTTTAAAAACTGTTAATTTACGAATGTAAAAATCTAGGGTAAAAAAAAGGCAACCTTTCAAAGGGAAAATAAGCAGAATATCAATTTCCATACCTGTTTAATGTATGCCAGATGGCGATACCCTTGAAAAACACTGTGCTTGTGTGTTTATTTTCAAGAATAATAAGACATTCCAGCCGCAGGAATTACGCCTGCTGTGCTGGAGCTCAGTGTAAAAACACACATGAGAAAAACACTGCTCCACCCCCTGCTCCACCCCCTGCTCCACCTTCACCCCCTGCTCCACCCACTGCTCCACCCTCTGCTCCACCCACTGCTCCACCTACACCCCCTGCTCCACTCCCTGCTCCACCCACTGCTCTACCCACTGCTCCACCTCCACCCACTGCTCTACCCACTGCTCCACCTTCACCCCCTGCTCCACCCCCTGCTCCACCCACTGCTCCACCCCCTGCCCCACCCACTGCTCTACCCACTGCTCCACCTCCATCCACTGCTCCACCCCCCTGCTCCACCCACTGCTCCACCTCCACCCCCTGCTCCACCCACTGCTCCACCCCCTGCTCCACCCACTGCTCCACCCCCTGCCCCACCCACTGCTCTACCCCCTGCTCCACCTCCATCCACTGCTCCACCCCCCTGCTCCACCCACTGCTCCACCTCCACCCCCTGCTCCACCCACTGCTCCACCCACTGCTCCACCCCCTGCCCCACCCACTGCTCTACCCCCTGCTCCACCTCCATCCACTGCTCCACCCCCTGCTCCACCCACTGCTCCACCCCCTGCCCCACCCACTGCTCTACCCACTGCTCCACCTACATCCCCTGCTCCACCCACTGCTCTACCCACTGCTCCACCTTCACCCCCTGCTCCACCCACTGCTCTACCCACTGCTTCAAATGCACACACACACACACACACACACACACACATGGTACACACATGTGCAGTCTTAGAGCTGTTCTTGATTATTGGCAAGAACACATTTTGAATAATTATTTTAAATTATGATAATTTTCTGCATTAACATACAGTATATAGGAACAGTCTCCATAGTAACCGGATTTAAAAGTACATGGTTCTGGGCTCTGAAACATTTTGGCCCTTATCTCTGTGGCTGATCATATGAATAAACCTTGAGAGTCTATTTTTGCAGGAGAGTCTATTTAGACAGGCTGTTCTGGCTCACACAAAGTAAGGATAAAACTATTCATTATGGAATGTTTGTGGAGGAAAGACCAATTTACCACAGAATTCACATTATGTATAATGTCACGAGCGGAGCTTGAAATCCCCATGGAATGTAATATCAACAAATCTATCAATATAAAACAAGCGTATCTTGATTGGAACACTTTAAAGCCATTCCTACAATATCCATATGGTTCAGTTTCCATATGTTTAACAGCTGTACCCCTCGCAAATCCCTCATGAAATCAGACCTTCATCCCATGAAAAATTCCAGGTTGGCACAATCCAGAGATTTTATTATATGTCAGGTATCTGGGTTTATTCTTGTGTTCTGCATTTCAGTTCCAAAAAAAATAAAATAAAATAAAAATCAGATGTTCTCCGTGTGATATGAACAATATGTTAATTAAGTATGTATGTTATTGTAGTTATTCTGATTAAAGACTGTGGCCAGTGTTATGAACTGGGCCTGTGTTATGATCTGTGAAAAACACACAGCAAACATAAATTAATAAGTGTTTGCATGTGCAATAATTACTCACAACATGGTCTGATGAAGACTGCCAAGGAAACGTGTTTGCAGGGTGTCCAAACGCACCATGGCCTTGTGGGTAGAAATAGATTTGTTCTGTGCATTAGAGTCCACTGTAGCGGGTAATTGTCAGGTTTATGGAAAGGCTGCAGTATGAGTTCGCTCACTGTGTTTATCCCGATTAAGTGTCGGTTGAGCGGGTCAAACCTCGCCACTTTGTCACCTGGGCTAATGTTTTGATTTGCTCTCGGGATTTGAGCTCTGTGTTGAAGATCAATTTCAGTGAAAAGCATGGGTCTGTGAAACCAAATTATTCCACGATATCGGGGAGCTTCCCGCGACAGCCGGCTGAATGGAATCAGTGAAAGGGGAGAAAGAGCATGATTCTTTGTTCATTTTTTTCACATCATAAATGTTAGTGTGTGTCCTGACCCTGGCTCTTTGCACAGTTCTTGGCCACTTAAGTCCACTGACATGCGTGTTCAAAAGTACACTCAAAGAGTGATTGACCTTTGACTGGCAAAGGATGTTGATTTGAATATCACACTTTATTCTTGTGTAATTCATGTCAGTACCTTAGTACGTTATAAATACTTTATACAGTATCTGGAAAGGAAAGTACATATGATCGCGTATTCATTTAGCCCATTTTGTGCCTGAGGACCAGCCACTTCTAAACAGATATATGTACAATTACACTGAAGTGCTGGATGTTTTTCTTTTGAAGGTTCTCGTCCATGTCAGAGTTATAATTGCTTTCATGCAATTACTGTAGTACATTTTCCTGAATACTGCTCCAGATTGTTCTGCATGACCCTAAAGTTATTTATGGAACTCAATAATTGACACATTTCTGGTTAACTAATTGAGCTGTGGTGGTGTCTTCACTTCAGTGCCAGATAAGACACATGACTGCTTTAAAAGAAAGTATTATTAGATATCTTTCATTCACTTTAATTCTTCTTCCTTAAATTAAAGGTAGCAGTAGCAGAGCTGTATATAAAGCGCTCGTTATGGAATATCGACTGGTTTGAGGGGCTTGTCTCTTGCATGGGAGCGGCTTGGTCCTGTGTGGAGTCACTTTTGGCTCCCTCGTTTCTGGCACAGGCTCACCTGACGATGACAGTCTCCACAGAAAGCCACGCGAGTCACACTCCAGCCTACAGACCCAGCCCACCCCCCACCATCCACACATCTACAGACCCAACCCCCCACCATCCACACATCTACAGACCAGGCCCACCCCCCACCATCCACACATCTACAGACCCAACCCCCCACCATCCACACATCTACAGACCCAACCCCCCACCATCCACACATCTACAGACCCAACCCCCCACCATCCACACATCTACAGACCCAACCCCCCACCATCCACACATCTACAGACCCAGCCCACCCCCCACCAACTACACATCTACAGACCCAACCCCCCACCATCCACACATCTACAGACCCAGCCCACCCCCCACCATCTACACATCTACAGACCCAACCCACCCCCCACCATCCACACATCTACAGACCCAGCCCACCCCCCACCATCCACACATCTACAGACCCAGCCCCCCACCATCCACACATCTACAGACCCAACCCCCCACCATCCACACATCTACATACCCTACCCACCCCCCACCATCCACACATCTACAGACCCAGCCCACCCCCCACCATCCACACATCTACATACCCTACCCACCCCCCACCATCCACACATCTATAGACCCAGCCCACCCTCCACCATCCACACATCTACAGACCCAACCCCCCACCATCCACACATCTACAGACCCAACCCCCCACCATCCACACATCTACAGACCCAGCCCACCCCCCACCATCCACACATCTACAGACCCAACCCCCCACCATCCACACATCTACAGACCCAGCCCACCCCCCACCATCCACACATCTACAGACCCAACCCCCCACCATCCACACATCTACAGACCCAACTCCCCACCATCCACACATCTACAGACCCAACTCCCCACCATCCACACATCTACAGACCCAGCCCACCCCCCACCATCCACACATCTACAGACCCAACCCCCCACCATCTACACATCTACAGACCCAACCCACCCCCCACCATCCACACATCTACAGACCCAACCCCCCACCATCTACACATCTACAGACCCAACCCCCCACCATCCACACATCTACAGACCCAGCCCACCCACCACCATCCACACATCTACAGACCCAACCCCCCACCATCCACACATCTACAGACCCAACCCCCCACCATCCACACATCTACAGACCCAGCCCACCCACCACCATCCACACATCTACAGACCCAACCCCCCACCATCTACATATCTACAGACCCAACCCACCCCCCACCATCCACACATCTACAGACCCAACCCCCCACCATCCACACATCTACAGACCCAATCCCCCACCATCCACACATCTACAGACCCAGCCCACCCACCACCATCCACACATCTACAGACCCAACCCCCCACCATCCACACATCTACAGACCCAACCCCCCACCATCCACACATCTACAGACCCAGCCCACCCACCACCATCCACACATCTACAGACCCAACTCCCCACCATCCACACATCTACAGACCCAGCCCACCCCCCACCATCCACACATCTACAGACCCAACCCCCCACCATCTACACATCTACAGACCCAACCCACCCCCCACCATCCACACATCTACAGACCCAACCCCCCACCATCTACACATCTACAGACCCAACCCCCCACCATCCACACATCTACAGACCCAGCCCACCCACCACCATCCACACATCTACAGACCCAACCCCCCACCATCCACACATCTACAGACCCAACCCCCCACCATCCACACATCTACAGACCCAGCCCACCCACCACCATCCACACATCTACAGACCCAACCCCCCACCATCTACATATCTACAGACCCAACCCACCCCCCACCATCCACACATCTACAGACCCAACCCCCCACCATCCACACATCTACAGACCCAATCCCCCACCATCCACACATCTACAGACCCAGCCCACCCACCACCATCCACACATCTACAGACCCAACCCCCCACCATCCACACATCTACAGACCCAACCCCCCACCATCCACACATCTACAGACCCAGCCCACCCACCACCATCCACACATCTACAGACCCAACCCCCCACCATCTACACATCTACAGACCCAACCCCCCACCATCCACACATCTACAGACCCAACCCCCCCACCATCCACACATCTACAGACCCAACCCCCCATCATCCACACATCTACAGACCGAGCCCACCCACCACCATCCACACATCTACAGACCCAACCCCCCACCATCCACGCATCTACAGACCAAACCCCCCACCATCCACACATCTACAGACTCAACCCACCCCCCACCTTCCATACATCTACAGACCCAACCCCCCACCATCCACACATCTACAGACTCAACCCACCCCCCACCATCCACACATCTACAGACCCAACCCCCCACCATCCACACATCTACAGACGCAACCCCCCACCATCCACACATCTACAGACTCAACCCACCCCCACCTTCCATACATCTACAGACCCAACCTCCCACCATCCACACATCTACAGACCCAACCCACCCCTCACCATCTACACATCTACAGACCCAACCCACCCCCCACCATCTACCGATCCACAGACCCAGCCCACCCCCCACCATTCACACATCTACAGACCCAACCCCCCCACCATCCAAACATCTACAGACCCAACCCACCCCCCACCATCCACACATCTATAGACCCAACCCCCCACCATCCACACATCTACAGACCCAACCCCCCACCATCCACACATCTACAGACCGAGCCCACCCACCACCATCCACACATCTACAGACCCAACCCCCCACCATCCACGCATCTACAGACCAAACCCCCCACCATCCACACATCTACAGACTCAACCCACCCCCCACCTTCCATACATCTACAGACCCAACCCCCCACCATCCACACATCTACAGACTCAACCCACCCCCCACCATCCACACATCTACAGACCCAACCCCCCACCATCCACACATCTACAGACGCAACCCCCCACCATCCACACATCTACAGACTCAACCCACCCCCACCTTCCATACATCTACAGACCCAACCTCCCACCATCCACACATCTACAGACCCAACCCACCCCTCACCATCTACACATCTACAGACCCAACCCACCCCCCACCATCTACAGATCCACAGACCCAGCCCACCCCCCACCATTCACACATCTACAGACCCAACCCCCCCACCATCCAAACATCTACAGACCCAACCCACCCCCCACCATCCACACATCTATAGACCCAACCCCCCACCATCCACACATCTACAGACCCAACCCCCCACCATCCACACATGTACAGACCCAACCCCCCACCAACTACACATGTACAGACTCAACCCCCCCACCATCCACACATGTACAGACCCAACCCCCCACCATCCACTCATCTACAGACCCAGCCCACCCCCCACCATCTACACACGTACAGACCCAACCCCCCACCATCTACACACGTACAGACCCAACCCCCCACAACCCACACATGTACAGACCCAACCCCCCACAACCCACACATGTACAGACCCAACCCACCGCACCCCACCCCTCCCCCACCCTCCACGCCTGCTGTGAAGACAAAATGAAAGCCAATAGGGGAGCGGCTCTATTTATCACAATAATCACTTTCCAGAGAGGAAGGCTGGACCAGATGGCGCCTCTCAAACCGGCGTGAGACCGCTCCATCACGGCTCCGCCGCTGATTCGCCCAGCTCCCGACGCCTCATCACTCCGCGGAATCCATCCTTAAAATCCCATTTGTAGCATTTGGGCCAGGTCAGGATGAGGAATGGGCTCTCTTCTCTCTGAAGTGGAATTATGAGTTTGGGCAGGTGAGCTGGAGACAGCGCGGGGCTCTCGGCGGGAGTACGGTCGTCCCCGTAGGTCCCGGGGACGGAGGAGGGTCCAGGGGTGGGGTGGTGCAGACAGGGCGGAGGGGGCATGCGGGGCAGAGAATGGAGGCAACAAGATTTAACGGTCCGTTTAGCCAGACTTATACCGTGTACAGCCAGCCGAAGCGAGGGATTTGGTGCGTTTAAGTCTACAGATTAGGCAGTTGGTTCCTCCAGCTGCCACTACGCTGCTTACTGTGTGCAACCGTTCCGGTCATGCTTCAGCCAGCGTAGGGAGGCGTGTGTTCAACGGGACGCTTCAGGAGCAAGACAGAAAAGAGGACAATCCCCTTCATTCCTGATCAATCCCCTTCATTCCCAATCGATCCCCTTCATTCCTGATCGATCCCCTTCATTCCCAATCGATCCCCTTCATTCCTGATCGATCCCCTTCATTCCCGATCAATCCTCTACATTCTTGATCAATCCCCTTAATTCCAGATCAATCCTCTTCATTCCTGATCAATCCTCTTCATTCCCGATCAATCCCCTTCATTCCCGATCAATCCCCATTTTGTGTACTGTTCTCTGCAACATATTCATGTTGAAAACCACACCAGTTGCCCCTTTCAGGACATAAGGTGTTGGGGTTGTTTTGTGTGCTGTTGTTTTTTGTTTTTTTTACTGATCATCACAAAAGTGCCCTCAGTGCCCACCTGAACCGAGTGTAATGAAAACGAGGACCCCTTCAGGCGAAGCCTAACACTGCAGTAGCAACTGCTTCCTGTTTTGCCAACTCAACGGAACCTTCCATGACTGGGCCCGCTGCCAAGACGATCTGAAAGCATTTGTATTTTTAGACTCCAGGTCTTCTGTGGATGCGTAATCATTCTGACAATCTGACAGTCAGGAAACAGGGTTTTTTCCCAAAAAACAAATAACAAACGTATCCCATACTTGTTCCCATTGCAATTAATAATATTTGTGTTTGCTCATCGTATTTTCTTTACCGTTTTATTTTTTTCTGCACGAATTTGGAATGAGCCTGCAAGCACTTTACAAACTATCCCCCACAGTACTACAGGAGAGGCACGTATCCCAGCAACGACAGGTGGTTGCTTGAGGCAATCCGTCATTTTTTTGGGAGGAACTCCAAAAATGCCCCTGACGGGACAAAGCCAACTGTGCCCTGCCTGCTGCCAGCTAATGGCATAGCCAAGACTTGAACATGCAACCACAGGGCCTACCCTCCTGGTGATCCCATTCATTACGCACTGGAAGGAGCCCATTTTGTTTTTCTGATGTGAGGTAAACATTTCCTGTCTCTATTTCCTGGCTATGTGTATTTCCCGATATGGCTCAATCAATCATGTTACAGTATGAAATTCAAGACGGCTCAATATCAGGGAATGGCGTAGCATGTATAAGGATTTGTTTATAATGTAATTGTGTGCCATCTCTTCCTGGAGTTATCTTCACCTTCTGATGTAGCGGGATCATCCTTTTTCCTCCACTTACGCCTGTGCTGAGTCTTTAGAGCCTGCAGGGCTCCCAGGGCCTACAAACACGTGGCGCGATACAGTGGATTTCTAATGATCCTGCGCGGAGATTTGTCTCTGTCATGTACTCACGTCTCCCGCAGACTATAAAATATACTGAATTGCGGGATAAAGATCTCAGTTCAAATATGATAATGCGTGACTGGGATGCAGCGTAGGGTGGCACGTTCAGGCTTGTCAAAGGCATCTGGGTAATCCATCAGTTCCTTCTGAAATCTACCCAAGGACAAAGGAAGACAAAGGAAGAAATCTCATTAAAATGTCCTCAAACTTAAAATGTGCATTCTGCATCCCCAGTATAGCCGGTACATGTACAAGTAGGGTACAGAAATAGCTCAGGCTTGGACCTGCTTTAGGTAGCCCAGTGAACATATCTTGTGGTGAGATGTTGGTGAAAGGCTGTCCAGGCTTTCAGGTGAAAATCTAGCTATATTTGTATGAAGAGTGAAAGTTTTCACTACTGGGATGTAGCCAGACTATATCTGGGTAAAACCCTGATCTATATTTAAGTTAACCTGGACCATTTCTGTCAAAACATCTCTCAACCTAGATTCCCACCCCTCCAGATGAGTAGATTCCTGCTTTCACTCACTGGGAGAGTGGCATTAAACTGGCTTTGTGTCCAACTATCCTATACTATGATGCTATTATATAAGGCAGTTGCACCTTCCCAACATTATACTATCAGTTATCCACAGCAACAATTGAATCAATTGTTTAAGCTTTTTACCTACCAAGGAGCTACCAGCCCACTAATATAGGCTTGTGAAAGGAGAGAGGCAACTGACTGAGGAGATTGCAATCATAGTGTTTCTACTACGATGAGAACACAAATAAACAGATAAGAGAACGAGAATCTGGAGTCAATCAAAAAAAAGTGTAAATTTATAAAATAATCAGTCTCATAGCAAACAAGGAACACAGATACATAATGAGATGATGGTAAGATGATAGGATAGTTTAATTATGAAATGTTAAAAGGCCAATTTAATTTCAAATTAAACTCCAAATTAAATAACATAACTTGATCAAACAATAATAGAGCATTGCAAACAGAATTATAATAAATGAAAACGGCCAAATTATCAATCCAATTCAGCAATGATGAGCTGTTATGTTTCTAATACTCTATAAATAAGTAATCTTAGATTTTCACTTTTATTATGCTTATTTAATAAACCTTTAATGTGTGGAGCAGATTGCATACGGCAGAAACCCTTGAGGGAGGAGGAATTGATGGGAGTGGCAGTTGGAGGACTGTTTCCTTCGGGGAACAAGAGGCAATCAAGATGGCCGCCGGCCAAGGCCCAAACACATTTTGTTCGGTTGCTCGGTTACCGCGGCTGGATCAATACTACAATAAAACAGACAGGCCGCAGCAGCGATGATCCCCCAGACCTCCCGGTCTCGCACAGCCATTACCGAGTCTCAGGAAGCAGCGGAGTGGAGAGCTCAGGAAAGATTTAAATAATGAGACGGCGTGTCGCTGTTATTTATGTGCAGGTCAATGGCCGCCGCGTGTTTCTGGGCTCTGAACGTTGCTTTCAGCATCAGCACTGGGGATCTTCTTGTGACCGAAGATATAGCGCTGGGTTTTGGGGGGAATTGAGTGTTCTTTTTGTGCCCGGCCAAGCCCATTTAACACCTTGTCAAGTCAAGAGTTTTACTCTGAAAATCCATCAGGGATTTAACAGGCAGCCGGCAAAGTGATAAAATGTCTTTGGGGTTCTCGTAAGGGAATTTTAAAAGCGTATCAGAGCAATCATACAATCAGCTTCCTATAATTACATAGCATTTAGAATGCACCCTGTGTTTTACTGCATTACTGCACACTGATATTACATCAAGACGAAGACGAGATGACAACCTTATTAGATGGAAATTGAATGGGGAGGGGGAGTGAAAACCCTGTCAGATATGCATATTTATGCTGGAAATATTTTCCGAGTTTTTCCAAAATTACCCGCTTACGCGACATCTCTTAATTATGTCATTGCAGATGCACATCTTATATTCTCTCAATAACACAATTTGCAGAATAAAGAAATAAATAAATACTACAACACTTCTTGGATAATGTACCACAAGGGATGGTGCAAAATGCATTCCATTAGAATAATTAAATGTTGGAATGTGCTTTCACTTTGAGACAGAAACCATTCTGACACAGATTCTAACTCATTACAAGTCACTTCCCTTCATTAGTAAAACCGTATCACAGCTTCGTGGTAATAAAGCTCTGATTACATGGGTAGCATAGTAATTACTTAATCCCTATCACATGTGAGGATGAATATACAGTATTTTAATGGTTTTACTGAATTAATAGAAACCTTTTGTTTTTCTCCGCCCCCACTGAATTTGCTGGGATATCAGCCAAACACACAGAAGCGTTTGGCAGGCAGGGCTCCTGATAAACACCACTCCTAACTTCATCTTAACATCTCCCAGCCAATGGCAGGACAGCCTGACCATTTGAAGACATTTATACCCAAGGTTCCCCTGGAATAAATGCCACAATCAGTCAGTCCAAATTTACTGCCCAACAAATGTTCACAGAGATCTGCTCTCCATACTCACATGCCAGTGTTGCAATGAGAATCACAGCGTTTTCAATGAACCGACTGAACAGCTCAATGCCTTTCTATGTCTCTCATTGTAGCACTCAAAATATGCCTTTAAAGTGGTCACATGCTATGTATACGCTGGCTTTTCAACAGGTGGTTTGTGGTCCCCAGGGGATCTGTGAACTCTGGTACTGTACGCCATCCCTGGCCAGACTTGATATGCAGTGACTATACATAGATTTGGGAAAATATTTAATAATATAAAGCATTAAAAAATAAGCCTTTTCACTCATGATGGGAGTCCCTTGGATGTCTTTGAGCCCAGGCGGGAGTTGGGAAAGGTTGAAAACCCCAGCCTTATTGTGCATTATTGATGCACCTTTTTTATTTTTCAGACATTTTTTCTATAATTAAAACCTTGGGGGCCTGGTATGAGATTAATCTCCTGTGGCACATCTCCATCTGCACTGAGTGTCAGGGTCCCTGCATTACCTCCCAGCTGTGACTGCGTCTGTTTCACTCATCAACCCCGGAAAACTATCTGACTGAGAGATAAAGGGACGGAGAGAGAGAGAGGCAAAGAAAGGGACAGAGAGAGAGAGAAACAGAGAGAGAAAGAGAAAGAGAGAAACAGAGAGAGGCAAAGAAAGGGACAGAGAGAGAGAAACAGAGAGAGAGAGAGAGAAACAGAGAGAGAAAGGGAGAGAGAGAAACAGAGAGAGGCAAAGAAAGGGACAGAGAGAGAAACAGAGAGAGAGAGAGAGAGAGAGAAACAGAGAGAGAAAGAGAGAGAGAGAAACAGAGAGAGGCAAAGAAAGAGACAGAGAGAGAAATAGAGAGAGAGTGAGAGAGAGAGAAACAGAGAGAGAGAGAGGGAGAGAGAGAGAGAGAGAGAACAGAGAGAGAGGCAAAGAGAGGGAGAGAGAGAAACAGAGAGAGAGGCAAAGAGAGGGAGAGAGTGAGAGAGGAGAGAAAGAGCGGAACAGAGAGAGAGAGGCAAATAGGGCAGCCTGTAGCGCAGTGGTGACTGGGACACGCAAGGTCGGTAACCCTGCATTGCTCCAGGGGAGGATTGTCTCCTGCTTAGTCTAATCAACTGTACGTCGCTCTGGATAAGAGCGCCTGCCAAATGCCAATAATGTAATGTAATGTAAATAGAGGGAGAGAGTGGGAGAGGAGAGAAAGACAGTCAGAGAGGATGAGGGAGGGAGATGAAGAGAGAGCGAGGAGAGAGATACAGATATACAGAGAGAGAGCATGAGAGAGAGAAAGAGAGCGGGGGAGAGTGGGAGAGAGGAGAGAGACACAGATACACGGAGAGAGTCCGAGAGCAAATGAGAGTTGATGCCTCACATCATTCTCAGCATTCATTCATAGGTAATTTCCCTGACCATTGTCTACCCGTGTAGTCGCTGGTGTTGTAATTTCAAAAAGCATGGCTTTTCCTGTAGCTGTTTTTACAGCGTGATTGAACGGCTTTGAAAGAGAAGTGGTACAGACTGTGCGTGTGCAGCGGGGAACTTTAACCAGACTGCGAGAGGCCCCAATCCCCGGTGAAGCATATCGGTTGTACACTTTACTGGATACTGTACTTATCCTGAATTGCAGCTGTAAATATCAAGCTTGGCATACACTGTGTTTAGCGTGGCTGTGTGTGTGTGTGTGCGTTTGGGTGCATCTGTGTGTGTTTCAACTAGAGTTGCTACTGACAAGTA
The DNA here is from genome assembly GCF_963514075.1 of Conger conger. Lineage (NCBI taxonomy): Eukaryota > Metazoa > Chordata > Actinopteri > Anguilliformes > Congridae > Conger > Conger conger. The sequence continues at coordinate 69,572,892 of NC_083763.1, forward strand.
CTTTGCGATAGAATATACACAGTGTTCAAAAAGTGTTTTCTCCTTGTGTTTAAATTGCTACTGATTGGGTCTGCCCTCACCTGTCACCAGAAGCTGTTCACGGATCACTTAAACAAGCAAAACCATGGCCCGGTATAAATTCTCAGGGCTGTTAACACTACACATTAAAGGTGTCAGTGTTTCATTATCGCAGAACACCCTCATCCAACTCAAACACTTCTTAATTTTCTTTGCCAATATGATTATTCACACCATATTGTTTTACTGACAGACCTTGCACGTTTTTACACAATTTCTCATTCCTTGCGAGAAATTTTCACAGAAATTGATATTCACTGATTTTGCCAGCAGTCTCATCATCCTGAACCCTTCTCATATCAACCTGCAAGAGCTAAGCAGGAGTGGCAGGCCAGGGTGACTTAGTGGCTAATGTGCCTGACCGGGACCTGGAAGGTTGGTTGGGACCTGCTTAGTCAATTGGACTGTAAGACGCTGAATATCTAATGTAATGTAGGGTAATGGTACTTTATAAATACTCGGATTGCAGAAATTCTCTGAGAACTAAGCTGTTACTAAAAGAGGTGTAGTCGGAGCCACTCTGCTCTGATGATGGCAGCACAATGCAGCATTCCATAGCCATCGGGTCAGTACTTTACATGCTATTTGGCTGATGCTTTTATCCAAAGTGACTTACAGTTGATTAGAATAAGCAATTACCCTTGGGGTTACAGGCCTCGCTTTTATTGTGGCTGTGGGATTGAACCACTGACCTTCCGGGTCCCGGTCATGCACCTAAACCACTACACTGCCCTACACGGCATGCATTTGGGTAGTTTAAATAAAATATTAAACTGATGTCCTGAATCTGTAAAGCTGCTTTTGAGGGAAAAAGATCCAGGTGTGTGGCAGCCCATCAGGCCTGGATTCGATGAAAAAAAATTCCTTAAGTTTTATGAATATTTAGTTAAAGTTTTTTTGTCCCCCACAAACACAGTTTTCAATTTATTCTGTCATCTTCAGCAATCGCTGAAACTACTTTGTCGGTGTAAATGATAACCTGGCATTCGCACTGACAAAACATAACACTTCAAATGCAATTTAAATGTCAAAGGTGTATTGAAAGTGCATCAGGGCCTTCACATTTGTGTGGAAGCTCTCTCATGTCTATAAGAGCTGAAAGCGAGAGACATTTTCCTACATTTGATTTAAAACTGCACTCATGTTTGACAAGGCCACGTATGTCTATTCACGCATTCAAGAACAGAATTCAGCAAACTTTTATCACCATGCCCACATCCCCAAGCCATAACCAGTTGAGGGACATTTACCTCCCACAATATATTGTTTTTTACTTTGTTTTCACTGAAATGCCAACTTTCTGAAAACCAAATAGCTATATAATAACGGTCTTTATAAATGTGCAGGTATTCAGGTGTTTTTTGATCATATAATACATCACATAATTCAGAGTACAATATTCATGTGCTATATTCAGTATTATGGAGTTGAGACTACTACAAAGTGATGGCAATACGTTTCTTTTTCCAAGGTTCTTGCCTTACCTGAACCCAGTTTTATGTACAGAATAAAATCCATGATTCATATAGGAGGTACAGCCCTTTTTAAATATACCGTCCACTCACCGAATGTGTTAAGTATTTGGTGGCAAAACCTTTGCGTTGGATGACTGCCTGAAGCCTGTGTCCTCCCAGATGTTGGGTATTTTCCCTGGTGATGCTCTGCCAAGTCTGTACAGCAGCCATCTTCAGCTAGTGTTGGTTCACACTGCCGTGCAGTGCGTTAATCCAGAGAGTATGTCAAATGAGCTGAGGAGTGCCTCAGTGACTCATTCGGTGTGACCTTTTCTCTCAGTGCGATAATATGACAATATTTATTGACCCTAAATTTTTCATGTATTGATTATTGCATTTGTCATACTTGTAAAAAGTATGACGATTATTCCAATATAAATTGAACTTTCAGGACAATTTGAGTAAGGGTTAGGGTTCAAACACTGTTGGTTGTAACACACGATTAACCATAAATATCACCACTATGATATCGCGTTGCATAAAAAATGAATAATGACCTTTAGCATCTAATTACATAATAAGCACTGTCATATTATCCATTATTTCTTAGAGAATCACTGCTAAGTAATAGTATAGTGAGCTATGTTGTAAATGGTGTGCTATCATGTTATTGATTGAGATCGGGTTCACTTTACAATGCCAATCATAGAAGGGCATTCATTCTGATTGTTCTCTAATAGCTATGTAATAATTGAAGCAGACTTATAGATTTTAGTCTGTTTTTTAATAACCACCACATTCTTATCATAGGTAAATACACTCACCGAGCACTTTATTAGGAACTTTATTACACCTTCTTATTCAAGCCAATCAGCCAATTGTGTGGCAGCAGTTCAATGCTGATACAGGTCAGCAGCTTCAGTTAATGTTCACATCAACCATCACAATGGGGAAAATGTGATCCAAGTGACTTTGACCGTGGAATGATTGTTGGTGTCAGATAGGGTGGTTTTAGTATCTCAGAAACTGCTGATCTCCTGGGATTTTCACGTACACTAGTCTTTATAGTTTGCAAAGAATGGTGCCAAAAACAGAAGCGAACTAGTGAGCAGCAGCTCTGCAGACAGAAACGCCTTGTTGATGAGAGAGGTCAGAGGAGAAGGGCCAGACTGGTGAAAGCTGACAGGAACGTGACAGTAATGCGAATAACCACACATTACAACGGTGGTATGCAGAAGAACATCTCTGAACACACAACGCATCATAACTTTAAGTGGATAGGCTACAGCAGCAGAAGTCTCAAACATAAGTTTAATAAATACCTAATAAAATGCTCAGTGAGTGTACATTACACTAAAGTATAGGTAAAAACTAGTACACCTAAATAGAAAGATAAAACACTGTAAATGTCACTGTTCAGAAAACCATATAGAGCACACACTGTATTATCACACCACATAACTTCCTGTCAGAGGAAGTAATTTATTCCCATTCACTCAATTTACCCTTCACTCAGGGACCAACTCATCAAAAAGGAACATTAAAGTAAATGAAGGGCAGATAATTATATGACAAACCATTACATTTAAAGCCTGTCATGATTATATTATGCAAGTATCAACTTACCGAATTCAGAATTTCAAAAGACCCCTCAACCAGTGATGTCATTCAAAACATTGGCTTTTACAATTCTATAAATCAACCACCTTGTCCACAATTGGAATTGTGCTGAAATTACCATCAGACATCGGAGTCTGCCTTTAACTGACAACCACTTTGGCGTAGGATTAAAATTATTTCACACGGGGGGTGCAATGGTAACACAATCCCATATCCAACAAATTGCATAAACAAATATGTCTTCTAACTAACTTGCGGGCTTGTGAATAATGTAAAACAGTCAAAAACATGTTGAGTGTGGATATTACTGAATTGTTGTGAATTTTATTGCAGCCTATTAATCCAGCTGGCTGCCCTTCAGAGATGCACACTCAAAGTAGCGAAAAGCAAATCAGAGGCACTACTGTTTAAATGCGAATGCGTACACGTCATCTCAATTATTGATGAGGCTGAGAGGCCTAGAGGGACGTGTCGTGCCTCGGTGCTGTGTAAACAGTTCCCAACATCAGGTCCCGTGGCTGTCATTTTCACTGCGACCTCCACCATTTCACTGACCACCGTAGCGTCCTTTGGCAGTGTTGGGGTAAGAGAACATCTTGCAAGGACGGGGATCATCATCACCTTGTCTAGGAGTGAAGGTATTTTTAGTGCAAGGAAAGACAAGCAGGAGTCGCCCCCCCCCCCCCCCCCCCCACCACCCCTCCCCCCCTGCAGGACAACAAAGGACAACGGAAAAGAGTGGGGAAGTGAACTCCTTTTTCCTTTGACTGCTGTTGGAAAGTTCAACATAACATAACAGAACATAATGACGATAACAGCCCAAAAATGCCTACTATTTTCTATAAACTTTCTTTGCTCGCTGCGGTTTACCAAGAAAAAAAATACCAATGTCTTATGATGACGTTACCATGACTTCCGTTTCTGTGAGAGCACTCTGTGATATTAATTCAATGCTGCTGCGAAATGCAAAAACAATTGTATTTATTTATTTGCTCACATGTTTGTTTGTTCTTTTTGCGTGATTGGAGACTACTGAAGAAGAATACTCATTCAACTCATCAAAAGGAGCTGTCTGTCTTCTCCCCAGCTCATTATGAGTCGATTCCATGGACATTTTTACCACAACAAAAACAGCTTAATAAATTAATCTCTTTTTCGAGCCTCTCGCGGGTTTCCATGCTTTCTGGCCATAAAAGAGCGGGGGCTTGTCCGGGATCTACGTGTAACAGCCAGCCCCTGGTGATTTGTAGCACAGCGCACAAGAAGACACATGTTTGGAAAAGAGATTACTTTATTAACAAAAATAAATGGTTATATTAACAAAAAACAAAAACCCAAAAACACAGGCAGCGCAGAACCCCAATGGCTGCCTGAGAATGAGATCCCTCTAGGCGTCACAGGGCTTCCTTCCTTCAGATGCAGCCAATTCTACAATTATAGAGAAAAGCAAAACAACCACATACCATGAGAGGCACTAGTAGCAAGGCTGGGAACATAAAATGTGCATTGGTGGTAAGGTGATGGGCTATCCTATGGTAATTGTTTCAAGTTCAACTTTATTTTCAAAAGCAGAAAGTAATTATGGATTTTGATGTTTTCTGTACACAGTGAGGAACACTGAGGTGGGAGGTTATGGACACCTGCAGTTGTATGCAAACATTTGGGCACCCCTTGGTCAGAAAGCCTTTTACAATGAATAGCAAACCAAACCTCTACATGGTACAAAGGTAAACATGATACATTTCTTCAATGTACAGTTTCAAAATAATAAATAAAAATTCCCTGTACAAAAGTTTGGGAACCCTGTCAGTTTTGTACTTTGTAACTCCTCCTCGGGCAACTATAACAGCTTGCAAACGCTTCCTGTAGCCAGCTAAATCTTTATTCTCTCTTTTGGAATTTTCCCCCATTCTTCCTGGCAGAACACCTCTAACTCATAAATATTCTTTGGCCTCCTTGCATGTAAGGCATGTTTGAGATCTCTCCACAGATTTTCAATTATATTCAAGTCTGGGGATTGTGGTGGCCATTCCAAAACCTTCATCAATCTTTCCTGGGGATACTTCATGGTTGATTTGAGGTATGCCTGGGATCATTGTCTTGATGGAATACTCAACCTCTCTTCAACGTCAATCTGGACAGACCTTTGAACAAACCATTCTTCCATCCACTTCCACAATAGTGTCAGTGAAGCTTTCAGTATTAATTTGTGAATTAATCAAATCTTCACATTGCATGCATAGCAATAGCTAATTTTGAGAGCAAAAATTCCACTGCTGGATATACATTTATGAATTTATTTCTCCAAAATAGCTAACCTTTCTAAAGACGCCAGTATTCTTCTAAAGGTGAAACATGTTTTTCACTCTATATTTAACATGGATGGATTGTCACACTTTAAAGGTGTATGCAGCCAATTATCTTTTCAGCATGGGATCTCTGCATGATATCTCATGCAGCGATGGCTTAATGTAACAAAGTTGGATTCATAATGAGTCCCGCTGTGTGTCTTTGCCCATGACCATTCTGAATTTTGTGATACCGTGTCTAGAGAAAAGAAGATAAATCTTGCAATGATACAGTGGATTATGGCAGGCCACACAAAGGGTTAAAGTTATGTTATTGATCCACACGTCAGGTCAGGTTCACAATGCAAAGTAACAGCATTAAATACTACATACTCAAATATTAAATGTTCCTATTTTATGGGAACCAGGATTTTAATCCCGATCTAGTTTTAATAAATAGGTGTCCCAAACTTTAATAGGGTCACAAGGTCCAGAAAAAGGACATCAAGCCCAAAGCTAGGGTTCTGTGCTTGTTCAAGAGAGATGATTCCTCCTTAGTGTGACAAAGACAACATTCTGGTGATGAGGATGTCAGTAAAGCTACATTTATGTTACTTAAAAGCACATAAAAATCAACATGTGGTTAAGATGCAGTCAGATATTTTTGTATCGCCCTTTCTGGATCATAAAAATAAGCGTTTCTCTGTAGTCTAAAACTTTATTTGAATGACTTTTTTAGTTTTCTCTTCCAAGCAGCCCTCTCACTGGTGTCACTTGTGGCATGCAGGTGGTCTTGCTTGTCCGTTTGTGTTTGGTTATTTTCTTTAATTGCAGGCTTGGTGGTACACGATGGAAGCACCAGACAGAGCCTCATGACGCCGGAGAGGGTGTTCTCTCTGCGGCAACCGTGTTGCAGATTTCTGTTTTTGTTCATGTAACATTTTCTTTTAACAGTATATCTGTTTTTTCTTGCTTTATACTCACCATACAGCTATGTTGTGGTGAATATGCGTTTGCATGCCACGCCTAGATCCAGTCATCCTGAACATTTCGATAGCGGACATTACCGGTGTGACCAATGAAATCGTTGCGAGCGGTTTTGTGTAATTCTGTGAAGTTTCACTGGTAGTACCCTGCTTGTGGAAGGCAATGATCCTTTACCTGGTTTTACCTAGCTCACTTAGTGTAACCAGGACAATAAATGCTACAGACCCTTGCTATCACATGCCTTAAAAAACTTTACTCATGGTTCTGGAAGCTTCTTTTTATAGACATGACATGAGGAAATCTGGTGAAAGATTACATAGACAAAGTAATCACTGGGTGTGACATAACCCTGGGCTATTTTGATTGCAGCCTGCTTGAAAACTCATCTTGGTCTAACATCCATCACAGTCATAACCACAGTCCTCTCACACACAAAATGTGGCCACACAGACTGCATTGTATCTCGAGATTAAATAAGTATATACTTTCGCATCCTATCCTATCAAACCAACATGCTAAAAGCTGGAAAATAATGAAATATTTTGACAGTGAAATTTTGTAATGAATTGGGACTGTTTGCTTGATTGATTGCTTGTTTGTTTCTTCTATCCTGCAAATGTCAGTCTTTTAAAATGCATAATTTGTTCATCCTAATTGTGTCAAGTATTACTGGAATTAGATAATGGAATGGGATGCTAGAAAACTTCTTCAGACTGAAAATTCACCACCTGCTGGACACAACAGATGGCGGCTCTTTTCATGATAACATTTCTCTGAACCTGTGTTGACGGGGGGTAACTAGACTCCACATGAAGGGTGCTTGTCATTATTACAATCCTCCCTCCTACAAAGGGCCTGTAATAAGGGGGCCCGGTTTGACAAGTAACAATCTCCCATCATCACTGAACTTCCATGCTGATACCCGTCTTCTGATTTCAGTTCAAACTTATTAGGTTCATCTCAGCTGTAGCCGAGTTGCGATTTGCATTTCCTTGTTTGAAGATACCAGCTTTTTAAGTCATCATTTGTGAGATTTCATTTGCCATTAGGAATGAGGAACTGAACAAATTGTCAATGGAAAAAATATATATACAGTGCAGTTAAGTGAAATTATTTCTATTTTTAATTCAGTGTCCATGTAGCAAACATGTTTATATTGCTATGGCTGTTATAATGTGTTGGGTCAGGTGCAACTTACCTAGAAAGTAGTTATTCTGTTTGAAAATAGTTGTGTCTACGAAACAGAACATGGTTTACAGCATCAAAATCTGAACATTTTGAAAATGGATTTGAGCCCTTAATAAATTATAGATATCAGAGTAACCTTTTTGTGTGTGCGTGGGTGCATATGTGTGTGAGTGTGTGTGTGTGTGCGTGTATGTGTGCAGTGATTAGGTAAGAGAAAGCCAGCTTAAAACACTGCCTTATTTTGTTAACAATCTTTAGAAGACGAGACAGCCCAGGGCAGATAGCCTTCAAAAATTATATATTTTTTAGTAAAGCAGGGAGGCCCATTTTATTATAAAAGTGTCAATGTTGTCATTCAATATCCCATTCATCTAATGAGAAGTACTGCAGAGAGACAGATGTGAGGAAATCTATTTTCTGAGCAGAAAACATCTGTCGATAATTGGATGTTGTAGCGATTGTGGAAATATGTTGTGCGAAGGCCACAGCTGTGGAGGAGTAGTCATTATCAGGGCTGGAGAAAATGTGCTGCATTGGGAAGAGGGTCCCGGCTCTCCATTTTATAGTTGCTCAGATTCTTTTTCCTTTTTTTAATGAATAAGGAGGCCTTTTTGCTAGTGTTGTAGTGAAGTGGTTCCGGCCATGTGATTTATACACTTGTTTCAGCATATGAATGAATAACCTTTCCTTGTCCCTCTCTCTCTCTCTCTCTCTCTCGCTCTCTCTGTCTCTCTCTCTCTCTCTCTCGCTCTCTCTGTCTCTCTCTCTTTCTCTCTCTCTGTCTCTCTGTCTCTTTCTTTCTCTCTCTCATACAAACACACACACAGACACACGCACATGCGCACACACTTTGATGTCTCACGTATGTTGTTCAACACAGTTCCTTTTCAGGATCTGTGGGATTTCATGAAAATTATTTTATGGGAAATGGAATGAAATTATGAAATGAAAGGCCTCATTTGCTCCTTGAGATATGTCAAGGAGTGTCCGCACATTGTGGGCAAACATAATTGCATGTTACATGGACATAGCATATATCCTACCCAGTCTCATGGCAAATACATACATACCTCTGAGTGCTTTTTGCAGAATGAAGGTTACACGCTCACAGATACACTTTGCTCCAGTGCCTAGTCAAACCTCCACTGGGGGTGCTAAAGGGTGCTTAGACCTTCAATTACTGGAGAAGAGGCACGTTTGCTCAGGAGGCAGCTGTGACAGCTCCTCTGGTTCAGAGTAGTGCTTTAATCTATTGATTAACTCATTAAGAATTGTTCCCTGACAGATTTTAAACCATGCAGAGCAGGCTCAAATTCATATCCCGCTGAGTCAAAAATTGTCTTTTATTTTTTTACATACACATGTCTTGGATGACCAAATCAAGTTGCAGTGAACATACTGTATATATATATATATATATATATATATATATATATATATATATATATATATATCCATCCATCCATCCATCCATTATCTTAACCCGCTTATCCTGAAGAGAGTCGCAGGGGGGCTGGAGCCTATCCCAGCATACATTGGGCGAAAGGCAGGAATACACCCTGGACAGGTCGCCAGTCCATCACACACACCATTCACTCACACACTCGTAGACTCTCCAATCAGCCTAACGTGCATGTCTTTGGACTGTGGGAGGAAACCGGAGTACCCGGAGGAAACCCACGCAGACACGGGGAGAACATGCAGACTCCGCACAGAGAGGCCCCGGCCGACGGGGATTCGGACCCAGGACCTCCTTGCTGTGAGGCAGCAGTGCTACCCACTGCACCATCCGTGCCAGCCCCCATATATACATATATATATATATATATATGTATATATATATTTCAACATAGTAGTATATACTGCATGGTTCCTGAGATTAAACTGAAGACACATGTCCCCTACAGGGGACAGAAATGAATTGCTGGGTTTTGGGTGGATATTAAACACTACGGCTGGCAGACCTGTGGGGGTGGCTCGTCATTGGCTGTAGGAGGGAAGGATTTGATTGGTTGTTTCCCATAGCCCTGAAACACACTGCACTGCAGCAGGCTTGGGGCTGAAGAGCCTCTCCTCTCTGGCCATCAGTCCTGTTACAGTCAGAGTGGAAACACACAGGTGTATCTCAGACTTCTACGTCAGCTTCTGAGCCCGGTGAAATAAATTATTTGTATTATCCCTTGATTCTTGACATATAATTCTTGACTGTTTCATTTTCCTTTCACTGGGAATCTGACTAAAACACATTCCCTGTGAAAAAAACCCCACGCTGATAATAAAGCAATACAGCCAGCCATACAGTCAATTGTGTTCGGTACGCCAAGGCATTGCATCATGGGTAATTCAGCAATATAAAACACATTAACCTTGTGTGCCTTGTTTTAACACACAGCCACTGCTACTGTGATCATTTTCATAATGTCTTATCTCCCCAGACAATTTATTTAAATGTGGGCTCCCACTTCAGGACACTTTATAAGTTATATATGTTTAATAAACCATCAACAAACAAAATATATAATTAGTGTTAACTATTCCTTATCAAAACTATCAGGGTTGGCAGTCTGAGAAAATGTATCTTCAAGATTACGACATGTTTTACTGAGATTGGAGCAGACTGCCTGGCAATGGGGCATATTGTAGGTATAATTTCATAATCTTGCTGTCCTGGCACGGTGTCAATAATGTCTATTGCAGGTCTCACAGCAACAAAAGAAACATAGGGGGATATTATAGAATAAACTTTTATAACAAAAACAATGGAATAAAAATTAAATTTTCTGGCATTTATACAAGTGAACAGAAGGTTCATTGCTTAGAGTAGACTTCAGAGAACTCCTGACCGTCCGCACACATCTTCATTAAACCTCTGGCAATCAGAGCCTGATTAGACACAAGAGGAGGCAAATTAATATGGCTGCCTACGGCCGTAAGTACACCTTATGCACACAAAAAATTAAACCCATCCGCACTGTTCAGGTGCAGTTGATAATTATCTTGTTATAGAGAGAGGCTCTTAAATGCTATGAAATGGGACAAAAATAAAGTTAAATATTCTCCACATTACCGATCACACCACTCTCAAACTCATCTCAATTAGTGAATGAAATCATGTATGTAATCATGAATGTAAAAAAAAAAAATCTGAAGGAAGGATTTTGAAGTGGCCTTTTTGTCCAGGCCTCTGAAAGCTTCATGTCTGTGAAAGCTGTGATACTCCCTCACAGAGCTTTCTCCGGACACATTCCAATTGCTTATTTTTATTTAATCTTCTTTCTTTCTCCTTTTCTGCTCCAAGTTCCACCCATCAGGAGACGCTAGAAAAAGAAGTGAACACAGGGAAATGGAGAAAAGGTGAATTAGGCAAATGGAATTGGAATGGATCCCGCCTGTCTGAGCTCCGAGCTCCTGGAAGGAACAGAAAGCAGTCGGGAATGTGCTTGAAGATGGCAGACCTCGATCGATTTCAGGGTCAGGAGCACAGACCGGTTTTAATCGCTTTGCTCCAACCTTTGCCGGTATGCAACAAGCAGCCAGCCGGAACATCTACATGGAGCTGATCCATTGTAAGTACTGTGTATTGCCACATGATTGGCTCATTAGATGTTTTCACTAACCTAATAAAGTGGTCACTGAGTGTAACTGCTACGTTTTGTCCATCCGTCAGCGGAAAGCGCTTGAACAGTAGTAACAGTAGAGTTGTATATAATTACAGTCACAGCATGCTGTATTACAAGTATTAAGTTGTCTAATGTAAATGGCTTTTGTGGTAAAGGGTACTCTCACTGCTGGATGCATGTTCAAACAGCACTAAAGCTTTATATAACTACACAGCATTTTTCAGCGTTACAGAAAGTGATGGTCCATTGCACAATTTCCTATCCGTCTTTGACACAATATTATCAAAGTCAAATTATTAATGCAGTATAATGCACACAATTATAAATGAGCATCCTGCCCTTTTAAAAGTGAGGAAATCTTCAAACAGGAGAAACTCCATGAGGGGGAACATTTTTAATAATATGTGAATTTTGAGTTCTGAAGTTACTCTTTAAAAATAGGATTTTAAGAAGAGATTGTGTTTTTTTTTTTATTCCCAAACTTGCCACTATGCATTTTTTATATTGGTCCGAACAAACCAAACTGGTATGTATCCCGCTGCATATTTTACAAAGCCATATTTCTGGTATAATACCTCAGAAAAATAGCATATTAGAAGCATTAATGATATGAGAGAGAGAGATATGTTAATATGTTAAAAAAGTTTGGAGGAGAATACAGTAAGACCAGGATGCAAACTGGCGAACAGATCTGTACGCGTATGTGTCTGTACAACTGTGCGCTGAATAGTTTAGTTTACCCATTAAACTTTTATTACAAGTTTATTACTTAAACATAAAAATCTGTTTCACTAAATATGAGATAAAATAGAATTTTTTTTTAATTGGAAACCAGCTGTACATTGCTGGCTGTATAGAATGTATATCATGCGTAATTAACGGCATGTTTAAATGCGTTTATCTGTGTTTAAATGTGTAAACACCCTGACTGAACTGACAAAACACCATATCAAAGACCTCAGCTGGACCCGTTAGACCAGGCCATACCCTACTCAAGGAAATTCACGCTGGTAATTGGGTATGAAATAATGGATTAGTTTTATCTCCATCCTGGTGTCGACCAGAAGTTATAAATAATTACATGACATTAATGATGTCTTAATTCTACCTTCAGGGGAGAAATTTAATTGCCCTGCAGTGTCTTGAATTTTAAAAAAAAGTGTTTTTTCTTGTTGGAAAGCAGTCTGTAAAAGCCTTATGCCTATAATATATGCCATTTCATTTTGTCAGCCTTGGTTGACTGTAACATTTTAATACATCGTTTCCAGGACAATAAGAAACATACTGAATTTAAAAATAAGGCAGGGGGGTGGACAGGGAACATGAGATCATAACATTTTGGTTTTGCCAAAAAACAATCTGGCAGTACATTTTACTCAAACTCAAAGGGAGCTCAAACCTGTTATTTTGTAAAGTGAAGGTACACAAAAAGATATTTTTACTGCATTTGCTTCTCTGCCAAAACAGCATTATGCTACTGTATGCCAACATTTCTCACTTAGCCTGACAATTGTATAGTCATATCTCAGGTGCCTGTCAGACAGACGTCACTGCAGCGAGCTGACCTGACTGAATGTTGACCTGACTGTACTAATTTTTCCAACACTATGACCATTTTTCCAACACTGTGACCATTTTTACATCGCCTCTCAGGCCTCCCAAACAGTATACACTGCCATTGGCCAGGGTTAATCCACCAGACACATAAACATCATATGAACATCACATATGATCTCATAAATCAACGTCTCGGCAAGATGCACTACCCAGAAGCACCAGGTAAGTAGGCTGTTTGACACTGGTCTTTACCCATAAGATTTTATTTGGCACATAAAGACAAGCTCATATTATTCATTCTGCCAGCACATTTATTCAGCATAGCTCTCTCACTCGGTTCACTGACATAAGGCTGAGTGCTTTCTAACGCAGGCCGGGTTAAGTACCTTGCTCAGGGTGCTGTTAGTAGCCGCGTACCACCTGGGATTAAAACCCGCAGCGCCCCCCCCCTCATCGCGGCTCTCTTAGAGGCAGTCCTCGAGGCCCAGTACAGGAATGTCGTGGAGAAACAAAATGGCAGCGTGGATTTGGCCATGACTGCTGGCCTGGAACATTAAATTTGCTGTGTGGTTTCACTAGAATAACGGCGGTCGAGCTGGGGCTGCCCGTGCAGCGGCTGAGCGATGGGGTTGGTCAGATTTGGCCTCTGGGGGTTGGCACTTTTCCCCCGGGGGGACCCTGGCCTTCGAGGCATTCAGGCAGGTCATTAACCCAGAGGGCTCCCTGCTGGGGGAAGCCGGTCGGAGGCGCGAATGGGTCCAGCGGTTTCTGAGCGCCTGGGATTAAATGCGTTTGCCATTTAAATGAAAAACTAAAAAGACTTCAGCGGTGAAATCTCAGCAGCTCCCCCTCAGATAGCATCTGGTGTGTTAGATATGTGCGGTGTGTTGGGATTAGGGCCACGTGCGCGTATGACAAGCGTATTTTTGGGGACGCGTGTTTCGGTGTCAGAATGCAGCCCAGACGCTTTCCTTCTGGAGTGATGAACGTGAGCTCACTCAGGCGAAATGGAGAGCGGAAGGATTTAGTGCGATGGGGAAGATCAGAGAGGAGGGGAGCTGTTTGTCAGCTTGTTGCCGTGTTTTTGTGCCATTTCAGTGTTCGCGTACAAGGAAAGTGATGGATTTGTGTATGAAAGAGTACGTATCCCGTCACTGTCAGTCTAATGAGCACGTTGTAGACACTGGATACAAAATGCTGACAGCTTGAAGAGCCTTTTTTCTCGAAACACTGTCCATAATTTTTAATTTGAGGCAAAATCAACATTCGGTTTGAAGTGCTTTGGACACTGCACCCATTTATGTTTGTTTTGCTTTATGTTTCATTACTTCAGTTTAACAAAGAACCCCACCCAAAGATGGAGGGTAGTCTTTGAGCGCCGGGGCATTTGGCATCTCCCTGAATACTGTGCTGGTCATGGGTCATTCACTCTGGGCTTCTTCTATGCACGGGCGACAAGGGCGGTTACCAAGAATGCCAACTGTGGGGGCATCAAATGAAGGGGAGTAAGTGATGAGTAAGGGTGACAGTTGGCAGCCTGCTGGTCCGCCATCTTGCATAGGGTGCCAGAAAGGATGACGTCACACCAGGATCAGGATGCACACGTACGGTGAATGTGAGGGCTTGCTGCTCTTTTTGCTTTTTGACATAATCCTCAATATCCCCTTTTTGTGTCCCCTGTATGGGACATGAGTCTCTGGTCCTAATCTCGAGAACCATCCAGAGTATTCTACTTCTGCTTTAAACCCACAGTAAATATGCTCAGCATATACTAAACAAATACATGTAATTGAATTTTCTAATATTTCCACTGCAACATTATGTTGATAAAATTGTAATGCTTACACTTTTATTGCTTCTGAGTGTCACCAATTCACTCACCTAGGCGCCGCCAGGTAAGACCATACACATGGCTACAGCATACGATTCACTCCTTTACCTTTTGCTTGGGCCTTTAACAAATACTCTGGGGTTAGAGTCATGTAGGTCAAAGCAACTGTTAGCAAACATCCATGTCTCTGTCCGCTAAGCATGGGCAGTGCGCTACCAAGCCACTGTCGGCCTCACTGACCTGCTGTGTAATGGAAATAAACTCTGACATTGGCCCTTCGAGAGAAAATGAAAGGATTAGCTTCTCTGACCTACATATTCAATTAACACCAATGTGTCAGAAGCCATGTTGAGCCACGAAATTGGTTCGGAGGACTGAAAATCGAGGACGATCACATCAAAGCCAAGATCAGATTTGGACTTGGACTTTATGAATTATTACATAACTGTTTTGAGAGCCTGTGATGAAAATGTTAATACGAGATTGGAAAATCTGTTCGGAAATAGGTTGTTCTCCCTTAAGACATGGAAATAAATCTAGATTCAAGTCTAGATTTCCACAAGGGGAAAATGTAATGTTCTTTGATTAATTTGACATGTAGGTATATACATTCACTCAGTTTTTTAGGTACACCTTAGGTTTAGTTGTTGTTCGCACCAATATGAACCGAATAGGAAAGAAATGGGGGTTGAGTATCTCAGAAACTGCTGATCTCCTGGGATTTTCACAAACAGCCCTGGAGTTTATCGAGAATGGTGCGAAAAACAAAAAACATCTAGTGTGCTGCAGTCCTGTGCCAAAAACACATTTTCAAGGGGAGATGTCAGAGGATGGCCAGACTGCTTCAAGCTGACAGGATGGCAACAGTAACTCAAATAACCGTGTGTTACAGCAGTGGTATGCAGAAGAGCATCTCTGAACACACAGCACGTGAAAACCTGAAGAACAAATATGTCTAATAAATACCTTATAAAGTGAGTGTATGCACGTAATTTAGCATTTCATGTGTAAACACTCACCGTCTTAGGCAAGTTATTAATTTCGGTTATCATGACAATACATGTAGGCTAAGTGTAATGATCTTTCTCCAGAATGAGTCTTTATGTAATCTGAAAGGAAAAGCAGCAACAGTTCTTCATCGCTGTCACACGTCTCTAATGAAGTTTTCATTATTTATGATGAATTCTGAGCTTTTATTCAGCTATATATTTCTCCTCAAAATGAGCTTGTGCGCAGAAAGGTGCACAGTACACTATGCATACTAATGCCTTTCTTTAAGTGAGAGAAACAAAAACAAATAAATCTGACTCTCTGTGAGAAATATGGCAGTGTTTATTCTCACGGTGATATTCTCACTCACCTATACGCAGAATTTATAGACTTGGGTGATTGTTATGGTGTTCGTCAAGGAAAATATGAAAGCATGGCTTGTCTCATATAATTTGCAGGTAACCTGTCATCACACAATATCGACAAATGTATTTTATGACATTATGCATTTTCACCAAATTTATAATGTAGCTTTGTACTGCTTTGTACTGTACTGTAAAAAAAAATGTGTGATATCACATCCTATTCTTTTCATTCCTGTTTCACTTTAAGAGTTATGAATGTGAAAACCTCCCCGTGTGTCTGAACTTCACAAAATATGATTTTCCAAATCTCCACATCTTCCGAACATAATCTTGACCTGTCGGTGAACATAGCGGGGGTTTGTGCTTCATCAAGTCTCCGTTTGAACATGCACAGGCGCGGGCGTGCCCCAGTGTGCTTTTCCACACGTTACACACCGCCCGACATGTTCACAGCGTAAGCCTCAGCCCCCATCTCTCTGTGGAGGAGCGGACCGGGTGAGGGCGGCATCCATTTTGTAACAGAGTGGGACACGGGGGTACAGCAGATAATGGGGATCCCTCTGTAGCGGGCAGAGGCACTGCACACTAATCCCAGTGTAATTTCTCATCTGAAAGGGATCTGCTACTGCACACTGTCTCCATCACTGCACTGGGGTTTATTGTTTGCCAGAGGATATTCAGTACGGCTGTGCCAGTGCGAACGTAATCTCAGTGGTGTTCATCTTACCACAAATGGAAATGACTCACCTCACCTGAAGCTGTACACAGAACATGAATGGCATGAGATGAGTATCTTGTTATACTTGAAATGTGACAAGCTCTTTTATTCCACACAAATAAGCACACGATACCAAAACAACCGCGCTTAGAATGTCTCAGGTGATCTCCGGAAGAAAGGTGTACCAATTTGTACCAGTTCTGTCAAATATGTTTGAGCAGCACGATAATGGTTGGATTTTTGTTTTCATAAAGCTGTAAGTCTCTGTAGATAAGACAGCTTTCTTTGCCTCTAAAGGAATGAGATGGTTATACTTCTGTCATTGATTCAGATTAACTGTGGTGCAGCAATTAGCAGTTGTTATTGCAAAGTGCAAATGAACCATTTCTCCTGGTAGATAATTTGCATATACCTGCACTGAAACATCAAATTACTGCGTACACTGGTAACCAAGACTGACAGACACAGTAACTCATTAAAGTTATGTAATATGTTGTGCTATATTTAAGTAGAACAACAGGGGAAGAAATATATTATTGGAATAGTGAACAGTGTTTTTTACAATGCCAAACATACAGTATACAAATTGAATTAAAAAAAAACACTTAGTGACCACTTTATCAAGTAGACTTGTACAGCAGATATAAATGCAAATATCTAATCAGCCAATCATGTGGGAGCAACTGATTTAGAAATATACACTCACTGAGCACTTTATTAGGTAGACTTGCACACCATCTTGCTAATTCAGCCAATCATGTGGCAGCAACCAAATGCATAAAAGCATGTAGACATGGTCAAGAGGTTCAGCTGTCAGACCAAATGTTTAAAATAGGGAAGACATGTGATCTAAATGACTTTGACCATGGAATGATTGTTGGAACCAGACAGGGTGGTTTGAAAATCTTATAAACTGCTGATCTCCTGGGATTTTCATGCACAGCAGTCTCTAGAGTTTGTAGAGAATGGTGTAAAAAAACAACCAGTGAGCAGCAGTTCTACGGGCAAAAATGCTTTAATAAGAGAGGTCAGAGGAGAAGGGCCAGACTGGTCAAAGCTGACAGGAAGGTGACAGTAATGCAAATAACCACACATTATAACAGTGGTATGCAGAAGAGCATCTCCAAACACAAAACGTTTCAAGCCTCTTAAGTGGATAGGCTGCAGCAGCAGAAGTCAAATAGGTCTACAAAATAAGTCTAATAAATGCCTAATAAAGTGCTCTCTGAGTGTATATGTTAAATGTTGGAACACTCTGATCTGTTTCTGTTTTTGAGGACAGCTTTGAATCTAATGTTATGTTCCCCAGTAAGTTATGTTCCCCAGAGTTTAACCAATGCAGTGCAATAAATAGAAAAGGGGTGTCAAAATCCTCATCTGATATTCTTCTAACATATGGTATATTACTGTTTATAGCAAACATACTCTTCAAGGAGGTCAATTAATCATGTAAACAACAAAAGCTATACACAAAATATATGCATGGCAAGTTTTTGGCATAGTATGTTAGTATAGACGACACCATGCTGAACTCTTTAAGACCATAGTATTTAAGACCTGGATTTAATAATACTGTTCTGCTGCCTCTTGTGAAAATTGAACTGCATAGCAAATGTGTTTTTCTTCAATCAAAGATCTACGTAGTGGAACTGTGAATAATTTCCCAAATGGCATCTCATAATTTTCTTTTGTTAAAACTTTTTTTTAAAAATATATAATTCAAGTCCTCATGAATATGGAGTTGCTCAATAGCCTTCAACAAATTCAAAGGCATAATTCATGTGCTGAGTTTATATTTTTTTGAAAAACACATTTTTGCTCAGGCACCTTTGCTTTTAAATTCATGGCATCCCCTCTAAAAGAAACCCATAATTTAAAATGGACAAGGTCACACTACACAAGAAAGAGACTATAGAGAATTCTCATCAGGATAACTCAAGACTTATGACAACACTGGCTTTTAATCGGATGTTTTAACTGTTGCTCTGTTATTATTCATTTTGCTTCTGGTAAACGAACTGTTATAGGCTGTTTACTATCACTTTCAATTAAGTGAAACCATGGGTAACTCCAAGGGAATACTGAAACTTGGAAAGTCTTTGTGAAAGCAGCCCTGGGGCCTACTGTAATTGATCAAACATACAGTGGTATGAAAGTTTTTCTGAAACTGAGCAACACGTGGCATCTGAACGGTGCTTTGCTTTATACTGTGTGGCTTCAAATATGAGGTAATAACATTACGGTTGCTGTTATTTAGCTTACACTTTGATCCAAAGCGACTTACGGTCGGTGAGTTTAAGCAGGGGACAATGTGGGGTCAAGGGCCCAACAGCTGCATGGATCTTATTGTGCCTACACCAGGGCTTGAATCACCAACCTTCTGTGTCCCAGTCATTGTACCTTAGCCACTAGGCTACAGGCTGCCCCCCTGCTATACTACACTGTAGTCTAATGATTATATGTAATATAAATATAATTTATAGTAGAGTGTTTATGCGTGAGAAACACTTTTAATAAAAAGAACCCAATATTAAAAAGGTGTTTCTGAGGTTGGCAGGTGTGTTAATTATGTACCAGCTTGCATGTAGAGCAGGTAGCAATCCCACCTTAAAACAGGCCATAGGTCTCAACCTGTTTGCACTTATTGCTGTTGATTAGCCTGCCTGGCAGTTATGTGAAAAATCCATGGCAGTTAATTACAAAGCTTTTTTCTTAATTGTGTCTCATGCTGTAGCAATCGCTAACCTCACATCGAGTTAGAGATGGTAAATGATGAGACAGTACAATTATGTGAAATCAATAGAATAATTACAAAGAATCGATTAATAAAAGAGCTAAATGACGCATTGACAGGCCATCGCACTAGCTTTGAGCCCAGTGTGTAATAAAGGCTAGTGAACTCCTGCATATCTGTGCTTTGTTCATGACCAGCCAGACTGCCGAACCTGTGTCAGACAGATTCACACATTTTTTAAATAACTGTCACTATTTCCACTATGCACATCAGATCTCTGGAGGTGAGAAAATCCTGCACAACTGTGAGACGAAAAATAAAAAATAATGCTTCCACAAAATTAATGTGGTTAGAATTAGCTGTACTTATTGGTATGGATCGTTAGGATAATTGATTGCATTATTGCTAATCAAGGAAAATAAACAGAATCGGCATGAGGGCAATGATCAATTTAGGGGCGTGGTTTTTACCCTCTGCGTTAATATCTCATCAACCGCCAATCGTTCACTTATCTAAATAGATTTGTTGATCAATTTTGACAGAGAGACAAAAAGATGAAGTGTACAGTTGGATTTAAACGCTTACTGTTTCTGCAACATAGAATATGAAGACACAGACATGTTCACGTAGGCACACGTGCTCACACATACACACACACACACACACAAACACACACACAAATTCATGTTGAAAACCTCCCACTCCAGGGCAGGTTACTCTATTGGACTGAGATCTGGGGACTATGCTGGCCTGTGGAGCAAACTGAAGTCAAAGTCATGTGCCAAAATGAACAGAGAGCCAAATCAAGAAAAAAAAAAAGGATCTGTCCCAAACATTATGGAGCTCACCATATGTATATATACTGAGTGAGAAAGAGAGAGAGAGATGTTTCTT
The DNA here is from genome assembly GCF_963514075.1 of Conger conger. Lineage (NCBI taxonomy): Eukaryota > Metazoa > Chordata > Actinopteri > Anguilliformes > Congridae > Conger > Conger conger. The sequence continues at coordinate 69,593,216 of NC_083763.1, forward strand.
CTCATTATAGAAAATTAACTGAAAGTATATATATTTTTTAAGCTGCATGTTTTGCAACCGATCAACTCGTAGCGTTCACGTTGGCAAAGCAGCCCAGGTGCGTTGCTTTGTGTTGTTCATTAGGCGATCTAATGAGTCTCTCAGAAACAACGCTCCCCGTGGTTAGCTGTGAAACAGAGCGCCGAGGCACAGCCAGAATCAGCAGGGCACTTAAGCCCCTGTCTAAATGGCTGAATTAAGAGATCAAACTGGAACTCTTCCTTTCATCTCCTTGTTTACAATTCAAAGAAGAAAAAGTGAATCATTAATTTGCAGTAATTACTGTTGTGCCTCCCCCTTCCCCCTTAAGCTTGGATTTTATATTTGTTATTTTTGTTATTTTCTTGCACAACATACATACAGGCTTAAATCATAGTTTCAATTTACTTTGCTATCAATTTCATTTCCGAATAATGATAGATTTGGTTCTGCTGATTGATGCTTTCCACTTAATGAGGATTGGTAATGATGCTACATGAAATTAGCCTCTATTCTGAGGCTACTAGTGCCCATAATTACGCATGGCATGTATTTTTATTTTGAGAAGGATGCGACATGAATATGTTAATGTATAAATAATGTTCTCGACATTTAAATCAGGGCTCCCTTGGTGCTGTGTGCGCTCATGCATGACGAAAATAGTAATTACACATTTATAACACGTCAGAAACTTGTCATCTACAGAGCTCTGCCTTAATGTTCATCCAGTCAGAAGACCACTTCCGTTTTGGAGCAGATGTACATAGGTTAGCTTAATGTCAATGCTCATTTGAGACGAAAATTCTAGTTTAATTTCAAACTTATCTTACAATAAATGAATTATCTTACATTTTGTTTCCTTTCTGAGAGACCTTGCACAAATTCAAATGTGATCTCTGCCAACTTCCTTTCCATATCTCCAATGATCACTGCCTGGGAATCTTCTCACCTTTTTCGGTACAGCCAAACAGTTTACAAAGACACCCCCATAGAGAAATGCATGCAAATCACGACTGGTGAGTTGCAATGCGGGTCTATATATACACACATTCAAATGACTGCATTAAATGTAAAGCTTCCATTGAGAAAATCGAGATTTTCATGTATAATGTATTGTGAAGTAATTGTATTCATTTGGAGTTTGAGATTAGTTATGTAAGGAACATCCATAATTTGCATAAAACAGATGGTAACGCTGCGGAGAGAATATATACCCTAACAGTCAGCGATCACGCAAGGATTTCACAGTCTGGAACAGTGTGGGTGCTAAAAAAAAGCAAAGCCAGTGGGGAAGATGCTGCATCTTTGCATCTAAAGGACAATCGTTAGGCAAAATAAATTGATATTGTTTTACAATGAATTATTCATTTATTGAAATCTGGTTAACACAGACAAAAAAAAAGAATACAATGAGCTTAACTGCAATGGAACACACTTGCAAGGACAAAAAAAAAAAGTATTATCATATTTGAAAAGCCTGCATAATGATGCAAATTGTTCTTGAAGTTCAAAAAAGACATTTGGCTGTGCTTACCGTGCAATTACACCCAGTTCCACAGAGGGGAACAGCATGCATGCGATTGGCCGACACCTACGACTGAACATCCCCCTCTCCTTCCCCTGCATGTTCTCAGGAGAAGTGCCTGATAAGAGCCCACCTGTCCATCAACACCTCCATAAACTATACCTGGATGCAGGCACACAAATTGCATTTTACCCTGTTAATGTACAAATGAAGTTTGCTGAGGCATGGTCAGGTACTACTGTCTAAACTCAGACCCTTTCATCGAGGCCACTTTCTGAAAAGGTCATTAAAAAGTAGAATTTCTATAAATTGGAAAGTTGAAAGTTAGTTGAAAAGTTTAAAGGCAATGTGAAAATTGAAAGGTGATTGGTAAGTTGCGAGGAAATTGGAAAGCTGAGAGGTAGCTGGGAAATTTAAGACAATTGGAGGGATGTTGCTTTGAAGCAGTGAATTAAATTGTACAGCGTTTAGTTTTTTCCTCTTGTTTTCTGTGTTGCAGTGCACCTCTATGTAAACACACAGATTGCACTGAAAAGTAATAGGCTTGGCTGGTGGCTGTTTCATTCCATTCCCAAAAGGCTCACTCTACATTCAACACATAAAACAGTGAAAATCGGATAGAATCAGATATTAAAAACAACAGACAGTGTTTATTAAAATTAAATTTCATAAAAAATATGTTCACCTCGGCAGTTGGTTTTTGAAGTGCTGTGCTTTCGAGAAAGTTTCACAACTGTTGCAAACACTGGTGTTGATTTCACATTTTCAGTCTCTTAGTCAACACATGATATGAGAGAAGGTGTGCGTGTTAAGACACTAGAAACAGCAGAAACCATTCTACAGTAAGCATATGATGTATAATCAACATTGAACCTTCAAACACGACGTCGACTAAATTAATCGCAGGGGATTTTAATGGTAACATCATATTAATTTCAGCGGCGAGACTGAACGAGTGTGTGACATTGGTACAGCCCAAAGGAACAAAGCGCGAAGCAGCAGAGATGTTGGGCTCAGGGCTGTCTCTGGTCAGCCATCTCGCCGAACGGTGACAGATGCTGTGCTGTTCGGAGCGATCCGTCTTCGGCGCGTCTCTCCCGCAGGACGGCAGGCCATGTGCGCAGCAGGAGGACGCAGGCAGGCCAAGGCTCAGTAGAGCCCAGTACCGCTGTGGCAAGGCTCGGTAGAGCCCGGTACCGCTGTGGCCAAGGCTCGGTAGAGCTCGGTACCGCTGTGGCAAGGCTCGGTAGAGCTCGGTACCGCTGTGGCAAGGCTCGGTAGAGCCCAGTACCGCTGTGGCAAGGCTCGGTAGAGCCCAGTACCGCTGTGGCAAGGCTCGGTAGAGCTCAGTACCGCTGTGGCAAGGCTCGGTAGAGCTCAGTACCGCTGTGGCAAGGCTCGGTAGAGCCCAGTACCGCTGTGGCAAGGCTCGGTAGAGCTCAGTACCGCTGTGGCAAGGCTCGGTAGAGCTCAGTACCGCTGTGGCTAATTCACAAAACCCTGCGTCAGCCTGTTCCCGGCTGTGCCCAGATGAACTCATCTGCCTCATCAATAGGCATAAAATAATCCTGATTTTATAATCAGGGCCAGGGACAGCTCGTATATATTCTGACTAGTTATGTTATTATTATTATTTTTAAATCTGAGAACATGTATTTATGAAGGATCAGTATTTACGAATGCATTATGTGTGTACAGAAGCCCACCGCATTTATACTTCATTTTCATTTTAAAATACTGGAAATTAATTCATTCTTTTCTTTGTCAGTGGTGGTGAACTTTGAAACGAGTTATCGAGTTGAAGATCAATGTTGGTTGATACCAGGGCCAGTGAATGTTTGGACGCCTGAAGAGGGTTTGGAGATTAATTGTGATGCATGGTGCAGACCTGGATCAAATACGTCATTGTTTTGGATTCAGATACTTTTCTGTGCTGGATTGATCTTGCCTGGTGCAATTGAGTCAAACAAGAGATCCAGAATGTGGGGCTTGTATATAGTGTATATATAGGTTCCGAAGCAGACAAGCACAGTAAAGCAGAGAAAATTATTTGAATCAGGTCTTCCAAAGAACCCTACAGTATGTCACCCTTTGCCCGTATAGCTTTCTATTCAGTGTACCTGTGAGTTACATGAAAACCTAGACAATCCAATTGAGGTACTACACACAAAAAAAAAAAATCCCCCAAAAATGATTGTTTCAGATAAGAGGCAGGCATGGTGATATGGTTTCTGTGAGGCATGACAAATGCAAGTGAAGAACTGGAAAACAAAGCCAAGGTGAATTAATCGCTTGTTTTTCATTTCATACAGATTAAAACAGCTCTAAAAAAAACTGCACGAGTGCTACAAGGCTGATGCTAGAATGGAGCAGTAAAGCGCACTTCCTGCCTGCATTCAGAACCCACATACAAATTTAATGACTGCTGGAATACGTGTTAAAGGGGCTGACGGAGTTCAATGCGATCACGGTTTCCAGCTTTCAAAGCGGCCCCGCGTACAAAGAGCTGAAGCCGGGCTCCACCCAGCCACCCTCACAGTCAGAATTCACAGCAGAAAATTCCCCACTTTGGCTGCATTTTATGCCTGCGTTTGAAATTCACCTGAGGTGCACGGGTACTGTATGAAAAACATTCTGCATAATTAAACAGCTTCTAACCTGCATTAACATTTAAATCCTCCTTTCAGTCTCGTATGGCTTCCTTGTTCTCCTACATCCATGGCAGCTAGGCCAGGACAGGAATGGCATCGCTGGAGAATTATGGCCACCACCACGCATCCGGTGTAGCCAGCCTGCTCTCAAATGAATTTCTTCAGAGAAAGAGAGAGCATCGTGAGCAGTGGTCCTCATTCCTGGTCCTGGAGAGCCGCAGGGTGTGCTGCTTTTTGTCTTCTCCTTAATATCAGCAACCGATTCAGGCCCAAGAAACCAGGTGAGGTGAGTTAACCGTGTAATCGACTGCTTTCATTGATCAATCAAGTGCCCGCGACAACATAAACCTGCAGACCCTGTTGCTCTCTGGGACCAAGAGCGAGGACCACTGATCTAAAGTGTTATTCTAGATTGCACATTTCACCAAGAACACTCAGCAATTTTGTCTTCTGTGGTGTTAGTTTGGTCTGTTGCTTCTGCAGTTGGCTGTATACGGTGACACAGTATTGTACTGTTTGTATCCCCGGGCTGTAAAGAACAGACAGTGGAAAGAAACGGGGAATAACCTTCCCTTTTCCCAGAACCGCTCTGCAACAGACGTTGAGCAGCAGTCACACCGAACATTGAAGCGTCAGACGTGTTGGAGCGAAAGAGGATTGTGCTTTACTAGTACCTGAATGTGGAGACCTGCTGTTAGAAGTTGTGTTAGGGCTGTTAATGGACTAGTAGGGTGGCTCTGGATCACCCAGTCAAAGTGGTTCATAAAAAGGTTGGTTCTCTGCATGCGGATCCTCGATACCTCACTTAATCCACAATACCTTCATCCCTTCAATAATGCATGTAGAAAGGATTTCTGAATTGACCTCATTGGTTAAATATATTTAAATAAAAATATAATCTAACTGAAGTTACAACTGTTTCATATTTCATGAAAAAATATTATTTTTAGATTAGCCTGTTTTGATAGTTTTTCTCAATTATAAAACCCTGCTGTTTTACATAAGTATATCCCATTAACAGATGTTTCCTTTATACTCGATTGCATCTAATGGCGTACTACTGCCATTGTGCGCATGACATGAAAGCTCATTTTGGCTTTTAGCTCTAATGACAACAACAACAAAAAAAAAACATGTTCAAACACAGTCTCTGGTCTATTCATAAGCAAAATGAATAGCTCTATTTTTTCCCTTCTGATCAACATTAATTAATGCAGAGATCACAAAGTCAATGCTACTGTACCACATTGCTGGCACATGATTAAACAAGCAAAAAATAATCTGTTCCAAATGGGTGCTACTTTCTGAAACTACCGGTTTTGAGGAAGGATGAGTCATTACTCATTAAAACTCAGGCTCTGGTTTACAGGTCAGTGCCTCCGGGGGCCTGTTCCTGACCAGAGATCACATTTTCTGTCTGCCCCAAGTGTCTACTATTACTGCTAATGAAATGACACATTACCTACAGTATACAGAATTATGGAGTGATTGACCCTGTCACCATGGGCTGGGGGGCAGGGTGTTAGGGCATTTGAGAATTCCTGACACGGTCTGCAGCTCATAACTCATTCAAGGCCCATGGCACTAAAGCACAGCATCCCTTTTGATGAAACAGGCATGCCAATGGGGAGAGAAACCAAGGGACCTCACAGTTAGACAAGCCACACGTACAAGAGAGGAGACTTGTGTTGTGTTTATACTGCGTCATTACCACCATTTGTTGTTGGACTGTATTTGTATCAAATTCCTTAGACATGCTGCGTTTGAAGTTCTTTGTTAAATTTTTATAGAGCAATTTTACTGTTTATCGTTCATCTTCGCTTTTGTCCCATTGTTATGTTGTTATTTTGCTTGGAAAGTGCTTTGGACATAATGTATGAAGTGTGCTTTTTTTTCCACAGGAAATTAACTGAATAAAGAAATTCCTCTATATGCTGAATGGTTGTGTTGGCTGCGTCATAATTTGTGAAACAGTCATGCTTTTTTTTTTTTTTACAAGGACTATATATGATTTTCACACAATATTTCTGTATATAGCAGTAGCGCTAACATATAACTAATAAGAAGATATTGGTGTTGTTTGTAATTTGCATGTCTGTAGATACAGTATATCCCCTCGACGTGGCTGAGATGACATTCACACCAAACACAAACAGAACCGAGGTGAGGATATTAACGTGAGAATGAAATTAAATGGGGACATCACCACGACATTCTCGTTCAGTGGACCTGAAGCAGGGGGTAGCGGTGGGGCTGGCCCTCTTTGTGAGAACAGAGAAGCGTGCCCTGGAGATATCAAAGAGTCAATATATTGCTTCATGTTCAAATGGCTATTACATTCCTGGATCTTCTGCGATTTTCTGTTGGGCTCTCCTTATGAATTCTAAATCTCCAGAAGCCCTCTGAAATAATGAGCCGCTTCACAATCCCGTCAGAGCTGCGAGCAGTCGACCACGCGAAGACCGCGGAGTCCACTGGTCCAACGGTCCTGTTTTTCCTTCTGTAGATGAAAGCATCATATAGATACTGCCACCCCCTCAAACAATGCTCTGGTGGTCGAATGCAAGGGGCACGTGAATTACATAAAATTAAAAAAATACATTTTCAGTTCATTCCAATGGCGATCCAGGGAATCTGTAGGAATTACATTAGGCTCCCTGGTGGTCACAAAGGAAGAAAACCCCTTTGGGTGACTTCAAGGCTGATTCTATTGTTTCAGCGTTGCTATGTTCTATGTGTTAGTAAATACCTGTAACAAATAGCTCTCTTCAACAAGTCATTTCACTTCAGCATTTGCCTGCCACTGTTGCACTTTTATAGGGGTAATTGATCTGGAAAGATAGTTTCTACTGGCAAATGCACCATTTTGCTGTACATACTTTGGGAGACATGGCTCTGACACGCACATACGTAAACTGTATGTACACACACACACACACACACACACACACACACACACACACACACCACCGCCACCCAGACAAGTTGATGAGGAAGCGGCATTGATCCACTGGGCGTAGAGCCCACTTTGCTCTAATCAACTTTTGTGATGATATCAGCTTGTGACCTTTTCTCTTAATAGCAAATTTATGCTCTACTTAATTCTCTCTCTCTCTCTCTCTCTCTCTCTCTCTCTCTATCTATCTATCTATCTATCTAGTATCTAGTATCTCTCGTGCTCCCTGTCACTCTCTCTCCACCCCCACCACTCTCTCTCTCTCTCTCTCTCCACACATAGTGTAATCCTGGGCCTGCTGATTGCATTAATTAGCACATAATTTACAGGCTTAATTTAGAGCAATTAGGGCTGATATCGGAAGTGCTCTGATTATAGGCTAAACTGGCTAAGTGTAATTCAAGGAAGCTGGCAATCATTAATTTGATATAATGCTTTACCTTGCTTTCTTTTTTCTTGTTATCTAACTGATTTAAACTGGTTTTATACCATGTGGACAACATGGGGCCAATGATAACTCCTGCCTGCACAAGCTTCAGATCGGTGCAGGTTGAATCCATACTTGGGTGCTTCGAGTCATACTAAAAGTATATACTATGTGCATATGGCAATGTGCAAATAGAGGGGTCAGCATGTTAAGGGTTAAATTTATCCTGCTTACGATGAAAAAAACTGAAACAAAACATATCCATAGTTAGGTTTTGGAATTGTTTGGTCTCTCTGTTTGGAATTTCATTTTCACTTATATGTTCTTTTTCAATACAAGAATATGTAAAAATAAAAAGCTTTATTTTTAACGGAATAATTCACATTACAGTGATAATAGCCTTTTCATTTTTATTTTTTGTTGTTGTTGCAGTAAAGTATCGATCTAGGGAGTCATGCACTTCAAGAATCAAGAATAGTCCATCAAGAACTTCACAGCGAGGTATATATTGTGCTTGGACTGTCCATTCCTCTGGCTTTCATGAGTAAATGACCCAGTCCACGTGCTGTAATGTATATTTCAGAGAGTCTGTGCAAGGAACAACCGCCCAGCAGTGAAAAATACATTACGCAGTGTGGCTCTGAAATAACATGGGAAAATGGAACCAAGTGCGCCGGTACCAGAGTTGCCTTGTGAGCCCATTACAGTCCATTACCGGCCCCCTCCATAGCTGTCGAGGGACAAGATTATGACAGAGCGGGAGGCTACAGAGAAGATGTACAGATTCTTCAGTATGCATCGCTCGCTTTGCTCCAATGGCAAACCAGGAGTGTAGAGGAGAGTCACAGTTGGCCATGGTAAGATGTCTATGAATCACTGCATTTGGGCAGCCCTTTAATATGTTTAAGCAAAAGGATATGGTAAATGTCTGCATTTATATAGCGCCTTTATCCAAAGCGCTGTACAATTGATGCTTCTCATTCACCCATTCACACACACACTCACACACCAATGACGATTGGCTGCCATGCAAGGCTCCAACCAGCCAGTCAGGAGCATTTAGCGATTAGGTGTCTTGCTCAGGGACACTTCGACACAGCCCGGGCGGGGGAGCGAGCTGGCAACCCTCCGACTGCCAGACAACTGCTCTTACCGCCTGTCATGACCATAGAGAGACATGGTCCTATTGGTTCATTTTAGACCTATTTATCTTCTGCGGGGGTAGCCCATCCACGGTTTGATGTATTGTGTGTTCAGAGATGCCCTTCTGCATGCAACTGTTGTAATGTGTAGTTATTTCAGTTGCTTCTTACGTAATATCCCAGGAGATCAGCAGTTTCAAACCACTCCGTATCAAAAACCATTCCATGGTCAAAGTCACTTTGATCACATTTCTTCGGAGTTGTTTATTCGGCCTGTAGCGTAGTGGTTAAGGTACATGAATGGGACACGAAAGGTTGGTGGTTCGGTCCCCTAGCCACAATAAGATCCGCACAGCCGTTGGGCCCTTGAGCAAGGCCCTTAACCCAGGAGAGGATTGTCTCCTACTTAGTCTAATGAACTGTACATTCTTCTGGATAAAAGCATCTGCCAAATGCCATTAATGTAATGTAATGTAATGCTGATTAGGTATTTGCATTAATGAGCATGTGTTCAGGTGTACCTAATAAAAGTGGCAGAGAATTTCTGCAGCATAGACCAACAGTATCTGCAGTACAGTAACATTGAGGTCCCTTTTTTAATCATAATGAGGAACATTTCAGGAGTTTGTGTATTCGTGTTTAGAAATGCAGCCAGCGTTCGGATGTGACTTTCAGCAAGTGTGGGCACAAAGTCCATATGATTAGATGGGTGAAGCAACATGTTAAAAATGCTTCAAGGTCGACCAATTGCTTTTGAAACTGCACGCGCTGGTACTGTATGTGTGGTATGGCACAAATCTAATTAAGGAAGCAATTTTAGCTCAGCCACTTCCCCCCGTTTCAAAGCCATAAAACGATGTTAAGGCCACAAATGAAAACATCAAGGTTATGCAAAGGCCATTCATCGCCCGCATCTACCCCTCCGTGTTCTTACCTAATATCATGCAAATTATATTTTCCAACAGGAGAGTCTCTCTCGGGACTCTACTGTCCCCGTCGGAGTTGTATTTGCACTGTACATTTTTCTACCATAAGGGCATCTGCTAATGACAGTGCGGTAAGAGAAAATTAGGAGAAAAGGGCAGAGAGGATGAAATTGCTTTAATGTCTGCAATGGTGTGAAAAAGAAGCAGAGAGCACGGGGAAGCCAACTTTTCTCATCAATGGCTCATGGAGTGGTGTAGCCTTTGACAGTTGGTGAATAGGGGGGGTGGATATAATGAGGGCGACCATGCCAACAGTAACGAGGATGGATGGCCTGTCCATTGCCTGCAAATATAAGTCAGGTCCAGCCCTAGTCTTTTTAATTACACACAGATTTGTACCTCCATTTTCTAGTCTCTGAGTCAATATATAAGTGTATGCTTTGAGAGGAAGAGCCAGGAAACTCTGGTTCTTTTTCCAATCGAATGCCTTTGCAGCAGAATGATTGTACAGGCTTACAGAAGGTGATTTGTGGGAAGATGCAGCATTAACCCCCCCCCATCCTCTATCACCCTATTTGTCCCTTTCTTCTTTGGATGGTGGCTAGAGAGTAGATCAGCACAGGAGAAGAAGATTGAAGCACAATCACCCCAAGACATAACGGCACGCTTGACAAATGGCCAGACATTTGTGAAAAGAGACTGCCAGCCAGACCTGGGTCAAATACATAATTGTTTTGGATTCAAATACTGTTTTATGTTTTAATGAGCTTGTATTGGAACGTATGAAATACTCTCAGAAAGGGCGCAGCCTGCCTTCTGGTGCTTTTGGTTGGCTCAGTTGCACCAGGCAAGCTCAATCGAGCACAGAAAAGTATTTGAATCCAAAACAATTAATTGTCTGACCCAGGTCAGACTGAAACTCCCTGGCTGTGATGCACGAGAGTGAGATTTTACCTCCATGGCATCATCTGTGCACCCGCTGAGCGCTCGAACGGAGGAGCTTGATGTCTCTGCACCCAACAGGCATTCAAAGGCAGGAGCGTAATGTCTCTGCACCCAACGAGCATTCAAACGCAGGAGCGTAATGTCTCTGCACCCAACGAGCATTCAAACGCAGGAGCGTAATGTCTCTGCACCCAACGAGCATTCAAACGCAGGAGCGTAATGTCTCTGCACCCAACGAGCATTCAAAGGCAGGAGCGTAATGTCTCTGCACCCAACGAGCATTCAAATGCAGGAGCGTAATGTCTCTGCACCCAACGAGCATTCAAACGCAGGAGCGTAATGTCTCTGCACCCAACGAGCATTCGAAGGCAGGAGCGTAATGTCTCTGCACCCAACGAGCATTCAAACGCAGGAGCGTAATGTCTCTGCACCCAACGAGCATTCAAATGCAGGAGCGTAATGTCTCTGCACCCAACGAGCATTCAAATGCAGGAGCGTAATGTCTCTGCACCCAACGAGCATTCAAATGCAGGAGCGTAATGTCTCTGCACCCAACAAGCATTCAAACGCAGGAGCGTAATGTCTCTGCACCCAACGAGCATTCAAAGGCTGGAGCGTAATGTCTCTGCACCCAACGAGCATTCAAACGCAGGAGCGTAATGTCTCTGCACCCAACGAGCATTCAAAGGCAGGAGCGTAATGTCTCTGCACCCAACGAGCATTCAAACGCAGGAGCGTAATGTCTCTGCACCCAACGAGCATTCAAAGGCAGGAGCGTAAAGTCTCTGCACCCAACGAGCATTCAAAGGCAGGAGCGTAATGTCTCTGCACCCAACGAGCATTCAAAGGCAGGAGCGTAAAGTCTCTGCACCCAACGAGCATTCAAACGCAGGAGCGTAATGTCTCTGCACCCAACGAGCATTCAAAGGCAGGAGCGTAATGTCTCTGCACCCAACGAGCATTCAAACGCAGGAGCGTAATGTCTCTGCACCCAACAAGTGGCGGCCTGTAGCGTCGTGGTTAAGGTACATGATCGGGACCCGCAAGGTCGGTGGTTCGGTCCCCAGTGTAGCCACAATAAGATCCGCACAGCCGTTGGGCCCTTGAGCAAGGCCCTTAACCCGGCATTCCTCCAGGGGAGGATTGTCTCCTGCTTAGTCTAATCAACTGTATGTCGCTCTGGATAAGAGCGTCTGCCAAATGCCAATAATGTAACGTAATGTAACAATGTTCGAACGGAGCAGCGTGATGTCGAGTGTTGCACCTACAGAACATGCCTTGCAAGCTCATACCAAAAGATCTCCCGCAAAAAGAAAAAAAACACAAAGCTACTTTCAATGTGTTCAATACTTCTCCATTGTAACACAATTCCATATTTCAGTGACATATCAACCAGGGACGGCTGTCCCAAACAAACTTTGAGATCCTTTGTGTCAGAATCAGAAATCAAATATTTATAGGATTGAGAAGCTCACAAAGCTTGTCAGCAAAAGAAAAAACGATTTGTTTGTGCATGTGTGTCATGAAAATACGTATATATGCAGACATTTTTTATTTAGTATACTTTTGTTATGCATGCTTCTCGCAACTGTGGGATACTTCCTACAGAGATTAGAGTTTAAAAATATTTAAAAATAGCATTTTAAAATATAACATAACTTTTTTTCAAAACTTTGTGGTGTTTCTGTGACTTTTGGAGGGTCATAAAAACTTTGTTTCAAACCCGATGTCTTTTCAACAGATTAGACCTGAAGGGTGCCAGTCGTGTAGCTGAAACAGCACGCGGTATGGTTTCAGGGACGCACAGCCAGAATGGCTGATTTAGAATGACACTGACAGCACAGAATTACAAATGAAGAATGCATCTGACAGGCGCAACCTCATTTGGAGGGAGCATCATTTCGATATCATGTATTACGCAGCTACCTGTGCAGGTGTTTGCGTCTTTAGTAAACCCTGCCAGATCACTTGATAGAGAGGCGAGAAGAATAATTTGAAATATAAATACTGCACAGACTGCAACTGTGAAGCCCGGGAGCGGATCTGATGATAAAATTAATCTGCCACGCGGCTGCTTACGGAAGCATAAAAATATTAATCAAGAGCATAACGGTATTGCACTGTATGTGGAGTTCAGAGATGTGTGAGTGTGTGAAAATCTGCTAAAAATGGATTAAATTATTATTTCTCGGTGCGCATGGCTGCAGACCAACCCTTAATTGTCATAATCCGTGCTGTTTTCTGTTTTTGCATTTCTTGTCCTGTATTAGTTTCTTTTGTCTGTCCGCTCTTTCCATTCATTCATTCATTCATTAATGTGTTTCACCTGTTTGTCATTTATCAGTGTATTTAGTCCCCTCTGTTTCTCTTGTCTGATTGCCAGATTGTAATGTGCTTGTCCCAGATCTGTGTTTTGACCTGTTTTGTGTACCACTACCTTCGCCTCTTGGATTCTGATTCTGTCTTTGTGTGTATCTGCTGTTGCCATATCCTGACTGGTTTTTTTGGATTGCAATTTCTGGATTAACCTTTGTACCTTTGCTTTATCGGACTGCCTCTTTGTGTTTGAGCCGCGAACACGTCTCGGATTATCCCTGCTATTACAGTCTGTCGGCGAATGCCTGTTTAACCTGGCTCGTACTGAATAAAGTGCGAAACTTCTACTCAGTTGCGATTGGTTCATCTGTCCTGATGCCTGACACTAATATTGTTACATCTATGTCCCTACTAATGTGATTGAGGTCACTCACAGTCAGCTGAGATTGCTATGGTGTTTCAGAGGGGCAGAATACGGCAGAGATCTGAAGAGGGGAATTAGCATGTAAACATTGGAGGTTGATGCTCTTGTGCATATCACTGTCGTAACACATTACTGTCGCTTCTGTCCATTCTCCTCTGACCTCTTTCAAGGCATTTTCACCCACAGAACTGCCACTCACCGGATGTTTCCCCACATCATTCTACGAGACTGTTGTGCGTGAAAATCCCAGGAGATGAGTCATTTCTGAGATACTGAGATTACATTAATGGCATTTGGCAGATGTGTTCATCCAGAGCGACATACAGTTGATTAGACTAAGCAGGAGACAATCCTCCCCTGGAGCAATGCAGGGTTAAGGGCCTTGCTCAAGGGCCCAACGGCTGTGCGGATCTTATTGTGGCTACACCGGGATTAGAACCACCGACCTTGCGGGTCCTAGTCATGTACCTTAAGCACTACGCTACAGGCTGCCCACAACATGCTGAGAAACCACCCCTTGTTTTCTTCCCCACTCTGGTGTTTGTTCTGAACATCTTGACCACATTGTTTTATGAATCGAGTTGCTGCCATATGTTGATATTTGCATTAATGAGCTGGTGTACAGAGCTATCTAATGAAGTGGTCACTGTGCATATATGATCTGAATGGTTCAAATAATCTGATTTGTCCCTGTTTTGAAGCCCAAAACAATATCATTCTGTGTGAATCTGGCATAAATACAAACCACTGTTTCTGTGAATGTCTACAGTGCTGTACTCTGATCAGGGTCAAATAATTATTTACAGTACAATAAATTCACACACTTGCAACTGAGTGCACCTAAGGATGAATGGGCCTTCCAGGGTGTACGTGATTTATTGCTTATGTTCACAGCGCCGTGGAAACAAGAAAAAATTTGGACCAAAACAGTTTGTAAGTTAGTAATTAATCTATCCACCTTCCCTCTGGTCCCATTGAGGTCAGCTCTGCGGTTTGAGTTCAGAGTATTTTAACAATATGGTGACCCGTGCAGTTCCTCAATATTGCAAAAACTTGACACAAGAACATTGTTTTCGCTAATATTCAGAATAACGTTCTTCTTTCATGTGGTCACACATTTCTGTGAGCAAAGCATCTTAAAGTTCAAAGAGAACTTCAGGAGTGTTTTTCAAACTTACCACTGATCCAGCTAGCTTTCTCCTTTTTATCACACTGCTGTGTGTTTGATAATCACTGCCTGCGGTATTAGTATTATATGTAATATTATTGAAGAAAAATAAATATTTAAGTTCAGTCATATTTCATATTTCAGAGATACATTCCTAAGTCAAACTTCTGGCCCCTGTGCGATCAATCTGAGTCAATCAAGTGATGTAATTCTGTTAAAGCCCCTGTTAAGACAGTACAGATAAACCACTTGTGCAGTGTCAAAATCCCCCTAAAAAGCACCATTTACAGAAGCCTCCATGGCTGCAAGACAGTTCAAAGAAGAGTAAACTGTTCAGTGTTAAATCAAAAGCCATGGAGTACATTTTCAGAGTCCCGGCCACCACGACTGGACACTCCACATAAACTCTTTTGCGGTCGGATTAGCACTGATCGTCGGAGCTGTGTGATTAAATCATTCCGACGACAAAAAAATAAATGAAAAATGAAATCAGCGAAGGGATAATTGCTCCGCTTATGAATTGAGTTTCCCGAGCCGCCGGCGGGCCTGGAGAAGGGCCTACAGGGGCGACGGCAATCACGGCACAGCGTGTGCTGTGATCCTCGCTCCCGGGCAAACAGGAGCAGCGGCGGGCGAGCAGCTGACGAGCAGTCCGCAGGTGCTTCAGGTGTCCTCCGGAGGAGCGGGCACCGCCGATTCATGCCACGGGACACGGCCACAGTGCTCCGTGTGGGTTCTCACAGGATGCCCGCGTCTCGGCCCTAATCTGACCCTGTCTCCAGGGCTGCGGATCGCACGCCACACCTGCCCTCCCAACACTTCTGCTCTTCACCAAACACGCCCATCCTGGGTCGTAGCCCTCTTAATATACACTACATAGCTACGGTATTTGTTGAGGCAATCCATTTTCATTTTGGCATTCCCAATCCCACCTAAATTTGGAATGTCCGATTTGTGAACTATGCACAAGCCTGCTCACATAGCCTGTTGCTAGGAGAGTGAAATGCGGAAACAGAATGGTAAATGGTAGGAATTTATATAGCGCTGTACATTCACCCATTCACACAGACACTCACACACCGACGGCGATTGGCTGCCGCGCAAGGCACCAAACCAGCTCGTCTGGAGCATTTTGGGGTTCGGTGTCTTGCTCAGGGACACTTCGACACACCCGGGGCGGAACCAGCAACCCTCCGACTGCTCTTTCCGCCGAAGCCAATGTCTACTCACACAGAAGGAGAGGAGGAGACCCGTTATGCATGTGTACAGTGAGCCCTCACCACAGGCACCCAGAGTCACTTCTACAATGAACAACGCTGATATCCCAACCCTCTGTATCGCTCCCATACCCCTGCATGCTGGTCCTGCAGGACCGCTGGTCACAGTGGGGATGGCGCAGGTCAGCTTCGATCCCAGACTGCGGCGTTCGGTAGCGCTCAACACGAGGCACGTTTACCGAACGAGTTACCCAGCAGCCTGCTCAGCCCTTTGTGAGAGACCCGTTTGTTTGCTTTTTAAGTATCTCTGCGGTCTATAAATCATTGTGACAAAACAGCCGTGCGCCTCCCGCTTGAAATTGCGAATGGAATGCAGAGATTAAAATGTTAAACATGAAGAAAAACGATCCTCCTCTCTGCGGTTGTGTAGATACGAGCGCACCGGATTGAGGTGAGGCTGAACGAGAGGGGGTTGCTTCGCAGAGGAGAGAGGAAGGACTCAAAGATGGCTGCGGGTTGAGCGAACCCTCCCACACTCCCCTCAAACCCCTATGTGTTTTTAGCAAGTAGGAAGAGAGAATAATGCTATGCGGAAAAGCCATAGAGCAAGATTTAGCGAACAAAAAGGATGCACTCTGCAACAGTCAGATAAGTGATTTAGCCCATTTTCACACAGCAATTCCCTCCATGTTGCCTGTTGAATAAGAATTTGAAAAAGTGTCATACATTTTGTATATCCGCATGTCAAGTAATAGACAATGGATAATGAGCTTTTGTATGATAAGCCTCTGAATGCTGAATGCAAATAAGGATTGTCAGGTATTGTCAAAATGTATTCCATGTATTAGTGAACAAGTCCACAAGTATCTTTGGTTTTACAAATCTCTTAAGGACTTCTCAGGATATTCTCCCCCCCCCCCCCCCACCATTAAGATTTACATTGTAAATTGGGACAACTGTCAACAGCCGATTGTTGGCCGCCCTGAAATTAAATGACGCAACCGCCCAAAGAATAGAGGTGAAAATGCATTTTATATTTAAAAAATGGGAAGATTATGATAATTCAGCATGGTTCCTCTTAATATACAGCACATCAGGAACTCAATTTGCAGCTTATTGAGGAACCGGCTGGGCTCCTAAGTACTTCTCTTTAAAATCTTAGTGGGAGACAAAGCAGGAGATGGTCTGAGAAGCAGCGGGATCAGCCTGTCGTCTGTGGCTCCATCCCACCAGAATTACAATTCAGGCAGAGAACCAGATTTGGGCTTTTATTTTTTTGAGTGTTTACTTCTGGAAAAAAGTGCCGGTCACATCAAAGTTTTATTATTACTGTTTATACTGTATACTATATATTATTATTATTATTATTATTATTATTATTATTATTATTATTACTACTACTACTAATACTCTGGTTCTCTCCCACAGACCAAAGACATGCAGGTTATGTTAATTGGACAGTCTATGTTGCCCCTAGGTGTGAGTGTGTGAGTGAATGGTGTGTGTGTGTGTGTGTGTGTGTGTGTGTGTGAATGGTGTGTGTACCCTGTTATAGATTTGTGAGTCCAGTGTGTATTCCTGGCTCCTGCCCCCAATGCATGCTAGGATAGGCTCCAGCACCGCCATGACCCTGACCTGGAATAAGCGGGGTTAGATAATGGATGGATGGATGGATTATTATTATTTTGGGGGTTCAGCTGGTGCACGAAGAGCTAAGCATTTCACCGCAGTTCATTAAAAAATAACAACTACTGCGCAATGAGGGGCTCAAAATTAGTATGTGAAAACACGGCCTGGAATGGTCTTGCTCAAAGTTTCTTTGATGAGAATCACCGGAGAGCCATTCTGTTGCTGATTTACAGCTGAAACTGCTTTACTTTCCAAGGGGTACAGGCTATAATGGAAACATCTGATAATGTTGATATTGCTAGCTTTGTGCAGAAGAATGAATAGATTGCTGTGAAAAGTAATATGGGATTGGCTTGAGGGCTTATGTTTTTTTTCTTTCTGTTTTTAATATTTAATATCCAATACTGGAAGTGCATTATGAACAAACTCCAATTTGTATTTACACTAAGTCCTAAAATTGAAAACATTGTATTTATCTCTTGGACATGGTTTAGGTGTATGAGAGGGGGCTGTTTTTATCGTATAATTTAATGGAAACTGAAAAAAAAATTACTCTACAACACAGAGGATGTATTACAGAGCTCAATACAGTAGTGGAATTGAAGCAAGTAACTGGATGGCGAATCCTATTTGTAATGTAAATTATACTGACAATGATGTTAGGCTAATCATGCATATGTAATTGTGAATAATTACTCATAACTGAAAGAAAAGGCATCACATGACTATTGTTTCTTTGCTGTTATAAATCAGAATGAATCTGTCCAGTATTTAAAGAGGTTTCATGGATGTTTTGAGTACTATGGTGTCGATAAAGTCAACAGCGGACCCCGACCCAGTTTGCTGACCCAGGCTGATTAGACGAAGGCGTGGGCTGCTGGCTGAGTACGGTTGTTGTTTACGCTCCACAGGGATGTGACTGAGCGTTGAGTCATCACCTCATCTCAGAATTATGAATTGAGGATGATATTAAAACACCGATGTGCTTTTGCGTGGATTCTCTACATGAATTGATGAGCTATGTTTCTCACTAGCCTGGTACCTTCACGGTCACATTTGGCAGCCTATGCGGGGGCAGGGGTTAAAGGTCAAATGTACTCTGCAGCTGACAAAACCTTTCCTGGAACAATCTATATTTGGTTTCATTTTTCTTTTCTTTTTTTTAATCACAAAGAAAACAACAATTCCGCTACTGGTTTATGATACATCTGATACATGCATCCAGAGATCAATTTAATAGGTAGACATTAAAGTACATTATTGGTATTTGGCAGACGCTCTTATCCAGGGCGACGTACAGTTGATTAGACTAAGCAGGAGACAATCCTCCCCTGGAGCAATGCAGGGTTAAGGGCCTTGCTCAAGGGTCCCACGGCTGTGCGGATCTTATTGTGGCTACACCGGGATTAGAACCACTGACCTTGCGTGTCCCAGTCATGTACCTTAACCACTACACTATAGGCCGCCCCATAGACCTGTACAAAAGCTTATAAATGCAAATATTAATCAGCCAATCATGTGGCAGCAACTAAATGCATAAAAGCATGTAGATGTGGTCAAGAGGTTCATGGGCTCTGAGATACGGCTTGAAGAAAGCGTGTCATTCTCTGGATTTCTAGATCCATCCAGGCCACTGAGGCACAGCGTCATTGACAGTGTATCCTGAGCTAACACGGATAATTGAAATAGATAGGGTACAAGTGCCTACCAAATTTGGAGAAAATGTGAAAAATCTGAAACAAATTAAATATAAATACCTAATAACGTGCTCACTGAGTGTATATTATATCATGATGGCTGTGGGGTTCAATAAAAACCACAAAGTCATGTTTAATTAACATGTTACACAACCCAACAATCACAAACAAACCTCCCCAGATTATTCTGATACTGTACTACAGATTCAATTGAAAAACCATCAAGTTTAAACATTAATTTATTTGATTAAATAGCACTTTACCTTGAGATGACTTGGCAGCATTGATTGATTCCAGGGGCTAATCGCTTCCAATGTTGAGGATTCACTGGAAAGGGTAATCTACAGTAAGCTGCTGTGTTTCTCAATAGCCTCTATACCAGTGGTTCTTAACCTTATTGGAGGTACTGAACCCTGCAAGCTTCATCAGTGCATTCACCGAACCCTTCGTAATTGGAAAAATAAAATTTGATTTCAAAACATAGGTATATATTTTATGACCCCTGAGACTGAACCCCTGAGACCGTCTCAATGAATCCCTGGGGTTTGATCGAATCCAGGTTAAGAACCACTGCTCTATACAATATCATACTGTCATGTCTATTCTCAGGTCATTACTGAGTACTGCTATTTTTAAAATTTGATTATGATATTATGATATAATATTATGATTTTTCAGCTAACTGGCCGAGATTCTATCAACATGCACCCTTGCCCAGTATTACTCTGCAAATAAAAATAATACTGGCACTTTCCTAGGTGGTAAAGACAACTTGGACAGCTAGTTTGAATAATTGCTGAACTTTCCAAACAGTGTTTGAATATACTCCCTACACTCCATAAAATGGCCTTGTTGTACCCAGTTTAATTTCATGATTACCGGCTACGAAAACTGTGGCCCACCTCCAAATTTGTTTTGCAAGAAAAAGCATTAACCAGACAAGAAGGCAAGTATGAAGTTGGTCCGCTGTGGTTTAGGAGCGTTAGCTCAAGGTCTGCGCGGTAATTAACAGATGAAAGCGGGGGCTTCATTAGCCGAATTTGCCGTGTCATGCTTTCAGCATTCAGCATTGATCATCGCTGCCTCACAGGTGAGCCTCCTCCCCCACCCCCCGCCCCAACAGCAAACTGACACACTGATCCATTACCTCACCTATTTATAGCCTTTTAATTAGCTCCACACTAAACCCAGCATCATTAGCATTTATTTTGAGCCCACTGTTTGCCAGGCTTGAGCAGCCAGCCCTAGGAAATGACATCAAGGACACGCAGGAAAAGGTCACAGTTCAGAGAGGCAATGTGGAATGATGCAGCTTGAAAATGACACACAGACGTACTCTCACATACACACGAGCACACACAGGCACACCTATACACACACAGGTACACACACACACACAGGCATACACGAGCACAGACACATATTTCCACACACACATACACATGTGCATGCATCCACACATGCACACATGCATGTACAAAAACACATATTTCCACACACATGCATGTACACACACACACACACACATATACACATTTGCATGCATCCATATATGCACACATGCATGTACACAGGCACACCCACAAACACACACACACACTGGCACACATACAACCACATACACTGACACACACAAACAGACACCAACCACACAGACAGACATAGACACACACACACACACACACACACACACACACACACACACACACACACACACATACACCGACACACATAGACACCAACCACACAAACAGACATAGACACACACACACACTCACACAAACTCAATCTGAATATTAGATCATTTTAGATGATTACACTGGGGGCGACATGGCTCAGGCAGTAAGAGGAGTCGTCTGGCAGTCGGAGGGTTGCCGGTTCGATCCCCCGCCCGGACTGTGTCAAAGTGTCCCTGAGCAAGACACCTAACCCCTAAATGCTCCTGGTGAGCTGGTCGGTGCCCTGCATGGCAGCCAATCGCCGTTGGTGTGTGAGTGTGTGTATGAATGGGTGAATGAGAAGCATCAATTGTACAGCGCTTTGGATAAAGGCGCTATATAAATGCCAACCATTTACCATTTAGATCAAACTGAAAGATCCGCCAGCAATAACGATAAAGTAACAAAACACAGAGCCAGTGACAGGTGTGAATGCCTTACAGAAAGCGCTGATGCATTAGCAACAGAGCGTTTCAGGGTCCCTTTCAGCCAGAGCGCTGTCTGGAGCCGAGTCAGAGAAGATGGCCGCCGTCCAGAACCCGCCCCGCCCCTCCGGCTGCCATGGCGACGCCGCGAACCGGATCGATGCGCCCGCGCTCATCTGCTCCACAGACCGCTCGGGGAATCTGACCGGCAGGAAAACGCTGAGGCAGGCTGCTGAGTTATGGGCCTCTTACAGGGATACCCTCACAATAAAACGCTAAAAAACCACTCCACCGTCTCAGAGCCAGACCGCTTGTTTTCCACCATGTTTACGGCTACGGCTTATGGCGGGCGTTGTCATTCCCCTTCTCCGAGAGGTCTTAAGGAGCCACATAATTTATACATGATTTATTTATTAAGTCATGTATTCTTAATGGAGATGAAATGACACCACGGATGCTGTGGGGACCAGCGTCGCATTTCTTTATCAGCGTACGGCTGAAAATAGCAGAGTGCAGTGACCTCCACAGCGTTTGGGACAAAGACAATTTTTTTTCCTGATTTGGTTCTGTTATTCCACAATTTAGGATTTGTAATCAAACAATTCCCTCTCGGTTAAAGTGCAGAAAAGGGCATTGTGTCTCGGCTAAAAGGGCATTGTATCCTACATTTTAGTTTCACCACGTAGAAATTTCAGCACTTTGTAAAATGCTCACACCGTCTTTGTTCCTTCAGGCCGCTCACAACTAGAAGCTTAGGGTCCTGAACAGAGCTTGACAGCTCAGATATTATTGTCTTTTAGATCATCGCCAAGCAGCTTAAATAAGAGTCCTTCCTGCGGGACACAGTTTGCCTTTAGCTTTTCAAGTTATATTAAATAGAATGTATTAATTAGTACAAATTGGCCTGCAATACTCAACGGCCCAGATTTAGGCTGCCCTTTCCCTGCTTGCTTTCCACAGTTTCATTAACTTCGACTGATACTTCTGTGTGTGTTTGGGCCTCACTGATACGAGGGTGTGGGTCAGGTTGGTCCTAAAATGTACACCAAGGGCAGTAGGAGATGTTGTTCCTCTTTTAATTTCTTTTTCTTGTTCCTTCTCCAAGACTTGCTGATGAAGAACTTGAGCTTCAGGCACGGGAGTTTTGGCCGTTGAGTGTAAAGCACCTCTGGAGTCCAGTCCGTTTTCTCAAAAGCTGCGTCGCCACATTAGCGACTCGTGTACCAATGTCACATATTTTTAGTGGCCGGAGGTGCTAGCTTCCTGGGGCGGGGGGGCAGGGCAATTAAAGGTTGGGTGGGGGAGGGGAGAAGAGGGGGTGAAGCACAGTACTTCAAAATATTTCAATTGCTTGTGACTGCTTCAATTTACTGAACACCAAACAGGAAACATTTTTTTTCATTTCCTTTTGTTTTTTTTGTGGGGTTTTTTTTCACATTTCTTATTCATCTTGTGATGACCCAGTCCTCATTCAATCACATTTTTGCTGATTCTCATCAATTGCAGTTTCTGCTTGTTCATCTTTTTCATGCTGCATTGAACAGTCAAGCAATCAGGACTATTTTTCTCTTATTGCACAGGGGACTTTGCTTTCAACCCAATCCCTGCACATTGTTGGACGGATATTACTGACTGCAGCTCTATTACAGTTTGTGAAACACTACAAGAGGACAGGGATTTGATTATAACTGTCCTTCACTTGAGCCAGCAAAATCTCTTTGCCTGGAAAACAATAGTGTCCTATCATCCCGCCCCCACCCCCACCCCCAAACCTCCACCCTCAACCCCCAGCTGGCTGCACCCACGAGACTGTGAAGTTAATTTGAAGGTTGCTGCCCGTGCGCCGTAGCGTGTCCCTCAGTAACGGGACAGCCTTTCGTCCACGAGCCACGGCTTCATGTTGACAAGTGTACAGTAGTTTGTAACCGACTCTCCCCGTCGGAACAGCTCAGTCAGACCACTCCGTCTGTCACAGCAGACAGCGAACACCGCGACCCTCCGAAGGTGTGACCTTGAAGACTTGATAAACATTGTAGGCTCGAGTCCTCTGCCACCTGACTGGGGGGTGATGATGTGCGTATTGTTGCCGCACGTTCTCGCCGGGAGGCGACGGCACCGCTCCTCGCACCTCCCTGGCTCTGTCCCCTCAACAGCTAACCCGCAGAAACAGGGATATACAGCACTGCTCCCCACACCTCCCTGGCTCTGTCCTCTCAACAGGTAACCTGCAGAAACAGGGATATACAGCACTGCTCCCCACACCTCCCTGGCTCTGTCCTCTCAACAGCTAACCTGCAGAAACAGGGATATACAGCACTGCTCCCCACACCTCCCTGGCTCTGTCCTCTCAACAGCTAACCTGCAGAAACAGGGATATACAGCACTGCTCCCCACACCTCCCTGGCTCTGTCCTCTCAACAGCTAACCCGCAGAAACAGGGATATACAGCACTGCTCCCCACACCTCCCTGGCTCTGTCCTCTCAACAGCTAACCTGCAGAAACAGGGATATACAGCACTGCTCCCCCCACCTCCCTGGCTCTGTCCTCTCAACAGCTAACCTGCAGAAACAGGGATATACAGCACTGCTCCCCACACCTCCCTGGCTCTGTCCTCTCAACAGGTAACCTGCAGAAACAGGGATATACAGCACTGCTCCCAACACCTCCCTGGCTCTGTCCTCTCAACAGGTAACCTGCAGAAACAGGGATATACAGCACTGCGCAGAAGTCTTAGGCACCCTAGACTTTATTATATATATATATATAAATATATATATATATATATGTTTTTTTTGTGTGTTAGTATGAAAGAACACATTTGAGATTTCCAAATATTCATTTTCCAAAAGATTTAATTTTACAGAGACATTTTTGTATTTAATTTTAAAAAGTAACATATTACTGTAAGCAATTAACACATAAATTTCACATAAAAACTTGATCAAGGCTGCCTGAGATCAGAAGCAAAGAGCCAACCAAAGTCTGCAGAAGAACTGTAGCAAGTTCTCCAACATGCTTGGAACAATCTCCCTGCTGATTGTCTTATAGAACTGCAGGATAGCGTTGGCTATCTTTGAAAGAATCTTATCTGTTCAGAATGTTATACAGGTGCCTAAGACTTTTGCACAGTACTGTACAGTAATCACATGAAGCTTCATACAGTAATTTCTATTGTTGCTATTGTTGTTCAGTATTATGCGAGTTGTAACAAAAGCACGCGTTTCATAATGCGCATTTGAACAACTGTCTCATTTCCGTGCGATTGTATTTACCGTTTGATGAGTACACGTCAGTAATCATGTTGATTCAATAGAAACACGAGGAATAAACATGCCAACAAGTACACACAGTAAATAAGCAATTCTGCACTACCAGGGTTTCTTTTTATATGTCATCAATTCAAAGAAGCGTTCAAGTATAACTGCCGCAGGCCTCAAAATATGAATAAAAAGTAATAATTCACAAGTGTCTTTATTAAACATGTAACTTCGGTAAGGGAAAACAAGGAACGCGTCATTCCCCTGGCTTCAAAGCGAGACGCCGTGTTTGTTAGTTTGTTTCATTTCCGCGCGTGAAAACAACGCAGGGCCAAGCGGTAACGTTTCTCATCCCGTCTCACTGGTGTATGCTCAGCTAAAAGTGTTTAATTCCTCTGCTGGTTGCGGTTGTGTGCTGGGAAGGGACCGTCTCAATTAATGGGAGGACTCTGCCAAATGCACATAATGCCTGCCCTGGTGGCATTAGTCTATGCTAACGTATGCTAAGCTAAATTTCCCCTGGCATCGATTGTGTATTTCATCGTGGAGAATGTTTTGGATTAGTGGTATAAATGCCTACCTATTGTGCCGATAGTATTGAGACGAATGGGTTTTATCGCTGCCTTAACGGTTACAGATTTATTTAGGTATTGCATTTTATTTGTCACAATAAGCTTCACAGCGTAAATGGGGTGACAGTGGCAGGGGAAACTTCCCTAGGAGGCGTATACAGTAGAGGGTATGTCCCAATTCTCAAAAAGATGAAAAGATCCTCTTCCTATTTGGAGGTGCGGGGGAAGGAGGTGAGTGGAGGAAAGGAGGATGCATTTTTCGAGTATTGGGACACACCCAGGAAGAAACAGCACTGCAGTGCCCTGGTGAAGGAAGTGCTCTTGTACGGTATTTAAAATGCTGCAGGCTCAACTCCCAGTGCCATTACAACATTGTGTTTGAGGTGATGAATGTGAATTGCTTCGGTAAAAACAACATATGCATGTCCAGCTGTGTATCTAAATGTAAGCCCTGCTGAAAAAAACAGCTGAAGCTATGTTTTGAAACAGCTCGTAGCTGGTTGACCAATTCAGACCAGCTCCCAGCTTGACATGGTTTGACTGGTTAACCGGTTCAGACCAACTACCAGCTCTACATGGTTTAGCTGGTTTACCAGTTCAGACCAGCTCCCAGCTCGACATGGTTTGACCAGCTCAAGCTATGATTTGAAACATACAAGCTACCAGCACTTGCTGGTTGACCAGCTCACACTCAGCTAGGCCAGCTTGATCTCAGTTTTCAAGCTGCATTTTACTGCGGGGAGTCACTTTGGATAAGAATGCGAGCTATAAATGCTAACATGTAATGCAAAACCAGCAGCCAATAACTATAGAGGAAATGAAAGTCAACATTAAAATTGTGAGTTGTTTTTTTCATCTCAGCCTGAATACACCACCTGGGGAATGCGGACAAACAGGAGAGCTGCTTTCATCCGAGCTGAATTTACCGCAGAGGAAAAGCGGCCTCTGTGAGCGCGCCCGGGCGGCGGACGGGAGCCGCGGGG
The DNA here is from genome assembly GCF_963514075.1 of Conger conger. NCBI lineage: Eukaryota > Metazoa > Chordata > Actinopteri > Anguilliformes > Congridae > Conger > Conger conger. The sequence goes on from NC_083763.1 coordinate 69,619,213, forward strand.
AGGGACAGAGAGCGGCCTCGGAGCGGGAGCGGTGGGGCGAGCGGCTGATTTGGGTCCCGATTGACTCCACCTCCGCGCTCCCGCGGCCCGCTCTGACAGGCCGCTCCGCGCGCTGATTGCGGAGGAACCACTCCCGAGTTAAAGTAATTGCCGCCGCCGCCGCCGCCGAGGCGCGTGGAGGTAAAGGAACTGAAAGGCGTTTAATATGCGCACGGTGAGCTGCTTTTGACTAAACGCACCTGCCCGTCCCTCTTGATTATTTCAAATACAAAGACGCGTTGCTATGACATTTCAGATACGCCGCGCTGAGCGCCGCCGTGTCAATGTTGTGAACATCAATAGACTTTTTATTTCCCAGAAACGCTGATTGCTCAGCTCAGCCAGGGTCTAAATATAAAACGTTGCTGCGCATTTAAAGCAGGATAACACCATCAGCAGAACTGCCTTTTTGTGAAAGCATCAACTTTATATCAGAGAGTTTTACTGCCGTTCAGGTGAGGGGTCAGTGAACAGGCTCGCCCCAAATTCCGGATGGACGTTTTTGGCTGACAGGCCTTTGGTCCCAGTGGTGCAGTGGATACTACTGTCCTGGAACAAGGTTCTGGGTTTGAATCCCAGCCGGGCATGGGCGTAGCTAGGAAATCTGGGACCCCTGACAGAATATTTATCTGGACCCTCTATAGCTGTGGGCCCCATTGTCACCACCTTTCACCCCACTAGTGACAGCCCTGTAGCCCGGGTCTTTCTGGGGCGGCCTGTAGCGTAGTGGTTAAGGTACATGACTGGGACCCGCAAGGTGGTTCGATCCCCGGTGTAGCCACAATAAGATCCGCTCAGCCGTTGGGCCCTTGAGCAAGGCCCTTAACCCTGCATTGCTCCAGGGGAGGATTGTCTCCCGCTTAGACTAATCAACTGTACGTCGCTCCGGATAAGAGCTTCTGCCAAATGCCATTAATGTCTCCATGTTCTCCCAGTGCCTTGTGGGTTTCCTCCGGGTGCTCCAGTTTCCTCCCACAGTCCACAGACATGCTGGGTGGGCTACTCGGATGTGTGCGGTGACAGGCTACTAGGATTGTTCCATTTTTATGGATAGGTTATGTTTAAAGTGTTCCCCGGGTAAAGATAAGACAAGATAAATAAGATATTCTTTATCAAGGGATTTCTTTATATCAATCGAATATCAAGCTTTTTCTTTCTTTATCAGAAAGGAACTGGAGTGTCCACAGTAAATCTAAAATCCAGAACCTCCACTTTGGGCAGCATTGCATTAAGCAGACACCCACAGACTGCCAGCTCTCATCAGTCTCCTTCATTTCCCATTAGCACTCGTCATGTGCGGGTTTAAAGTGTGGGAGTGGTGACTGCCAAGTACATCGCGAGTGCATGATTAGACGTACATCCAGGTGGCAGAGTTCACTCAAGGTGTGATTCCCGATTGGAGACAAAAATGGAAAAACAGCTACAGATCAGATACACAGTCACACGCAAGTGTGGTGACCAGATTGTTGCACACAAAAAAAAATTGTTATCAGAAGGTTAGTGCAGTGAGTGTTTCTTAATGTACTGTAACTTCTATTGGAAATGGTATGCAAGTAACGGTGTATCCTCACACAGTGTGTGAATTTAATTTGGAGAACATGCGAGCATACCAAAAACCAGAGAAATCTTCATGGCAGAATAAAAAAAATTTTTTGGGGCGTAATATAAATTAGTCGTGGGGAGGAACAAGAATCATGCCTAAAAATGTTAAAACTGGACTGAGATTAGACAGAAGGCAAATCACCCAGTGAGAAATCATCTCAGTCTCTAAGAAGATAACTCAGAGCACAGATTACAGGGTCTGTCTATAGCAGGCTACTGATTGACTTGGAGCAGAATGAGTGTGTTATTCACCGTTGAGATGCTGCCGTTGATAAGGATGTAGTTGTGCCGGCGTCCTTGCACCACAAAACTAACAAGGGACTCGCTGATGATAACGCAGTGACAGCAAATCGATGAAATGCATTATCTGAGTATCAGTGTTGGCAGATATAAAATGTCTCTTTCTGCGTCTCGTTCAGCTCCTTAGCAAAGAGCACGGGATCAAAAGTCTGTCCGAGAGGCCCGGGCTCTTTAGGATTTATATAAATAAACAAGAAAGCATTTGGTGAGGTTAGAAAGCTTTGTTTCTTTGCCTTATTGATCCCCTACTTCCTCCCCCATGGGAGTGATATATTTCACAATAATGGCGCACTGTGCTTCGCATTCCTCTGAAGCTGAGGCCTCGGCTAAGATGCAGGCTTTTATTGTGACTTTGTGATGGGGAAAAATGTATTGGCACTGTGGCAGGGTTTTAACTCTGGTTTTTTAATGAAATGAATGTGAGGTGAAATGAGAAAAAGCCTTCAGGAGAGACGCAGCTGAAGACGTGTGAAAACCGGGCTCTGTGAGATGATGGTGCTCTGTGCTCAAGGCTTGCACTTGACGCATTGTAAGCCAGGCGATGTTAAAAATGCATCCACTCTACAAATTACAGCTAAATATCTTTCCGAGACCTTGCAGAGAGAAGCTTAAGTATTTTATTTTTTGATGTAATACAAGTCTCTCGGATGACAAAAACACATTGCAGTGAAAATATTTCGAAAAATATAATTCATTTCATTTTTACTTAATGTCCCATGTCCCTTGTAGTGCAGGTCGAGTAGCAACATATTTTAATATATAGTTCTGGAGATGAGGGCCAGAGGCTCATAGTGACACAAATGAATAGCCGGGTCTTGAAATGATATAACAGGAATGTTTAATATAGGAAAAGTGAGTCCCATATTACAAATATCAGATACTGTATATGTGCCGTTTGTACAAGTGATATAAATTGTCATGAAGGATGTTGGAGAATTTTCATGAAGAAGTGTTATCACACATTCTTGGGTGGGGAAGGGGAAGGGGGGGGGGGGCTGTACCTTCTTCTCCAATTTACAGTGCAAATGAGTCCAGAATGAGCCCCAAAACCACAAGTTTGATGTCAAATTTGCATAAATTAGCCAATGGTGACTACACCTGCTGTACACTGAATAGCAATTCCGTTGACGTGCAGGTATTTCTAATTGCATAATTGGCACATGTTTCAGAGCTTGGTGCAGTGTTTAACAGAAATAACTGTTTTCAAGTCAGCACATATGTTATGTGAAATGTGCAGGCAGGCGTTGGTGGGTAAGTGGGTAAGCTGCTATTTATGGTGCTGTTTAAAAGTATGCGTGAGGCAAGCTCAGTGTGTTAACCAGCAGGGCAGGGTTTTCAAGAGCTGACAGACGATTTTGTTAAAAGATGGAAGACATAATTTGTTGAATACGGGTAAGTTTGCTCTGTTTTAACTGAGGAGTGGGACTATGAGGAATACAGATTTTACAAGAAGTCATAGAATTAATTTATGGTCCTAAACATTATTTCAGTAATTATTTTGAGTGTATGATCGATGACTATAAGGCTATAAGGGTAATGTACTCTCCATTTCTTTCACAGATCACTGTAGAATTTGGCAGCCAAAGTTCGGATCTGTGGACTCGGGAGAGTGAGTGTCTAGCTGTAGGGCTGAATCTAAGCTGAATGGCATTCGTAGCCGTTCTCCGCTCATGTCTAGCACCCTAGCTCGGAAAGCCTATCCCTGGGGTGTGCTCCTGTCTCTGTCGATACGTAAACACTTCCCTAGGCGCTTAAACACATTTCAGTTGCTTTTGTACGGCAGACGGGTATCGGGTAGGAGAGGTGGGAGGGGGGAAAGGTGCTGATGAGAGAGACCTGTTTAGTTCAGGCGCAGAGAGTGACACCAGAGAGGCTTGTCAGTAGCAGTAGGCAGACGTTCTCCTCGCGGTGCGACAGTGGCGGGGTGATTCCAGAGCCTGTGATCCGGGCGGAGCGGTGGTGTGTGTGTGTGTGTGTGTGTGGAGAGATCTCACCGTTCAGCCCAACTCCTCTGGCGCCTAAGCTATGGAGAGGAGTCAGGCACAGCATTCAGATAACAGCTCGCTCGCAAGTGCCTCAGACACCCTCAGAGTCTGAGGGAAAGGCTGCAGCTCGCCCTGACCCCATCGGAAGCACGCAGCTGCTCCTGGGTGAGTCCTAATGAAAGATTTGATTCATTATCAACCTAAAAAAAAATGTACTAACCAGTAATTGGCAAATAATTGGTTTCACAGACATATGTTAAACTTAGTCCTGGGCTAAATTGAGTTTTGCATGGGGAATCTCCATTCAAAACTGAATTTAATCTAAGACTAGGCTTAATATGTATCTATGAGGCTAGCCAAATATCTATGTGTTAATTTAGAGCAAAAAACAAAACAAAAACATATAAACTCAGTCTTTAATCAGCCCAGATTCTCCATTTGTAACACTTATTCTTTCCTTTAATCAAACTTATTTATTTATGTATTTATTTATTTTTAAATGAACATAAATGACTGCAGTGCTGCACTCCTGGCGTTATGATGGTATATGAGCATACATACACATTTTTTGGGGGTGTCTCTCGAACCCCCGCATGAATATCTGAGCCTCCAGGCAGCGTGCCGACAGACTGAATGTGTTCAAAGTACAGAGCCCTGTCTTTGCAGGGCGACTGAGTGAACTGGATGTACACAGCTTGAATGGTTCGCTGCCTGTGTGTACAGAGAGATAGAGAAAAAGGGCGAGAGAGTGAGTGCGAGGGAGAGAGCGAGAGAGAGTGAGGGGGAGAGAGACAGAGTAAGGGAGAGAGAGAGAGAGACCGAGAGAGAGTGAGGGAGAGAGAGACCAAGAGAGAGTGAGGGAGAGAGAGGGCAGGGAAAAACAGAGAGAATGAGGGAGAGAGAGAGAGACTGAGAGAGAGAGAGGAGGGGAAAAAGAGTGAGAGAGAGAGTGAGAAAGAAAGAAAGAGAGAGAGAGAGAGAGAGAGAGAGAGAGAGAGCCCTGAGTCCCGTGTTTTTACTCTGATAACTGTGGAACAGAAACCGGCACAGTTGTGTTTGTTACACATTCTGACAGATGCGTTTGGGGTGGGTGGTTATAGGAGGGATCTGCTGAGCTGCTGCTGGAGACTCACTGCCCCCCACCTCTCCCTTGACTGGAGCGCAGCGGAGGCCCTCAAACCGAAAAGGCCTTTCACCGCGGCAGAAGAACCGCAATGCCAGCCTCCGTGTCAGGAGTGTGGCCACGGGCGGCCAGAGTGTGGGCAGTGCCCACCCGAAAGGGCCGTCCGCCCACCCTGGAGAGACCAGCGACCCGCAGCTCCGTCAGCTGCCCAGCCCGGGATGACACCGCGGTGGAGACGCCGCGCCGTGTCCAAATCAATACGCACACATGCAACAGCAAGTAAATTGGCTTGAAGTCAACAGCGGCCTGACATGTTTGTGCTGAGAGGGCCGTGTGGAGAGTCTGAGCCGTACGGGGCGCTGGAATTATATCACAGGAGAGACAGATGGCGCAAAACAAGAGCCCAGCTGCCCAAACCTGCGCTGTCATGTTTGTCATACACAGCCCTGGATACAAATCGCCTTGAACAGAGGAGAACAGAGTCGCTGTCACGGCGTACGGTTGCTGTCCATAAAATCCAAAAGTAAGGGGTTCGATACCTTTAAAGTTCCAGAAAATTCTATCTTCCACAATCCCTTTTCTTGTCATTAATATTAATATGAGCACTTTGCAGGTACTGTAACGGTGATCAAGGGGTGTACAGTAAGTTAGAGGAGACACACACTCAAATTCCTGCTTGGATCATACCCCATAAAACTTTGTGATGCTGCTGAACTACGCAGCTGAGCCGTGCGCGTTATCCCTGTCATGTTCCCAGCCTTTCCTTCACCAGGACCGTCAGCATCGTTTCTCACTCACAACGATGAGCAGGGGGAAAGCAGGCAGATGGGAAAAACAGGGAGGAGACATGTTCCACACACAGCTGAACGCACCAGAGAGCATCCTGGGCATGTTAGTCCTCCTCTGTCCAGCCTGAACACCAGCATGATGAAGAGGATGTCAGAGCCAAACAAGGCAGGTTATCGACTGTGAAGGGGATTATTGAGCTGATCATTAGAAACATCCTATTATCTTTCACCGTGTGGAAAAAGTGCATGATGAAAATATTGATGCAGTCAGATGGGGGTTGGATGGTAATGACAGTGGTGCCTAACGATTTAGCACCTGTGATGAAGTAGCGCATTATATAAAACTGCATCCCACTGAGGAGGCCTGCATATGTGTCTTCATATTCCCAACTGGGTAAAAGAAGAAAACAGCTACTACGAGTCTCAAGACTAAGGTCGCTTTCTCACCTGCCACGTTTGGAGCTGTTTAATCGAACCCTGGACCATTTAGTCCTTTAGTTCGGTACGTTTGGCATGTGAGAAGGCTTAGGAATGCACGTGGACACATCATTATTACCATTAAAATGGTGACCAGCAGATATACAATACATATTAAAAAGAACTGGATGTCGCTTATCAGTTTCAGAGTCCAGTCTTCCAAAATTTCGGATTAATTTGGTTATTGGCAAGTGAGTCACAACATCACCGTGGAACACAGAGACAAATGATCCCCGGAAAAATGATCTTAGATTTATTGAGGCGGGATTCAGGCCGGCTGGTCATCATGATCAGCAGCACAGAGCCAAACATTAATTAAATCCAATTTAGTAATGAGACATCCAGCATTCATATGCACAAGACCAAGGCCATTTCTTATCTTGAACACGCAGATGTGTCTAGACTGTTTTAATTAGCACCAGGCCAAGGATTCTGGTTTAATATGACCAGAAATTAAAAGTAAGAGAATAAGAAGTCTGTATAGAGCTCTTGGTCTTTGAAACGTCAGGCACTGGGGCTGCACTGCAAAGGATTTTTTTTATCACGTAGTTTCAGAGGCGCGCAGAAGATAGAACAATCAAAGTGCAGCGAGCTAACAGACTTTGTAGGTTTCAGAGCTTGAGACGCACAAACGCTTGAGGGGAAGTGCTTGAAGTCAACTGATGAGCGGAAATCACAGAGGTCCCGCGAGTTTCGTTAAGTTGTAGACTACTACCGTTCCTGGAACAGCCGCGCGCGGGGAAAACCGCCGGAGAACAGGTGGGTCAGCAGGAGTCCAAACCCCGGGCACCAGGCCGAGTTTCGGAGTCATTATTATTTAACCAAAGTATTTCATTTCTTGTAATTAGACACAGCACGAGCGTCCAGACTAGATGATTGCGCGAGATACAGACAAGCGTAGAGATTAGGGGCGGGGGATACTGCAAATTTCGGGTTCGATAGATACCAAGTAATACGAGACCAGTATCATTGGTATCGTTACTTTTCAATAATAAATGCTGTTGTAGGAATTTTTTGTGCTCTCGAAGAGCCACTTCCAAAAATACAAAAATAAGTAGACAACCCGTAGCAGAGATTAGACGCTTACTAGCATCAGCAAGAAAAGCACACTCACCGAAAAAACAACAAGCTACAATATGGAATGTAGAAACACTCGCTTAACACAGCACTCTCCAGCAAAATCAATACAAGGAGAAAGATTAGGTACTTACTGAGTGCACCTGTTGGTAGCATAACAGTTAGCGAGTTAGAGGAGACCCACTCGGTAAGTGGCAGCCAAGAAAAGCAGAAGCCTGGGCAGACAAAGTCTAACGGCAGCCTCTGAAACGTTAGCAGCCTTAGCTACCGCGCTTGTTTAACGTGACTGTAAAGGTAAATCCGTGTATCCGAGTTTTTTTTTTCTTCCTGTATATACGTTTTTCATACATTATGGTAAATGAAAATATAGGTATATTGTGTATCATACTGTTTATATACGTCAATATTATGACGTCTACGTATGACACGTATAGTACATTCTACAAGAAGGATATGCATATTCATGATTAAAAAACATGGGCGGCCTGTAGCGTAGTGGTTAGGGTAAATGACTGGGACACGCAAGGTTGGTAGTTCTAATCCCGGTGTAGCCACAATAAAATCCGCACAGCCGTTGGGCCCTTGAGCAAGGCCCTGCATTGCTCCAGGGGAGGATTGTCTCCTGCTTAGTCGAATCAACTGTACAGATAAGAGCATCTGCCAAATGCCAATAATGTAATGTAATGTGTATGGATTCAGAATATATTGTATGGGGATATTAGAGTTTGTATTAAGCATCAACAAATTCAGAGAAATCAAATGCATTGCGATATTGATTTATTTCAGTCTAAACATTGCCATCCACTCCTATCTGGGGATTCAGTGGGTGGAGTTGAATTTATTACAGGACTCTGAGCTATTGGGTCCAGATTATTTGCGACATCAAGAGAGACCTGACCTAATGGCCCAGTGGACCAACAGAATGACCTCACTACAAGAACATCCTGAGCTCTTAATCCCTCTAGCAACCGCATCCCTCTCCCAGCCCCTGTCCTTCTCCAATGCAATTTACTCATGATATATTTTGGGAGGAGTCCTTGCATGTGTTTTTCTTTCTTTTGGAGTTTATTCATTCTGTAATGTAAAATGTGGTGTTGTGACAGTGTAGAGTTTAGCAGGTGAATTTGGCCACAGGGAAGTAAATTAACTCAATTTAGTGGAAATCTTGTGGCTAAAGGGAAGAGTTGGTGTGAACTGAAAGTCAATTTGAACAGCTGAAATTAAAACTTTTCCTTGCCTTCTGTTATTGTCCTACTGTAGCTGCCTTTATGTCAGAACGAGCAGTTTCCTGCTGGGAAGCACTTTTGTTCATCTCTGTTTAATTTATTTGTTTATTTATCTTTTGCCAGTGGCATTATTTCAGACAATTGCTTCAGCTACAGAACTAGGTTCCTGGAAGTTGTCGTGATTTGTAATTTTCAGAAACAAATGTTTTTATTTATTTTTCCTGAGAAGCCACTCAGCTTCACTTGGTCTGCTGGATTTTGTTATTACTCCTACATGTTATTAGAACATGGTTGGTTGATCAATCATAGCAGCACATTACAGTATTTTTAATTCACCCTCATCATTGGGTCTGAAATGGCCGACTCTAACTCTCCAGAACTTGCTTTAAAAGCATGTCTTATGAGCATCAGGAGTAGGTTTCTTTTCTTTTTTGCTGATAGCATAGCCTAGGTACAGTCTTTAATACAATATTTCAGTTTTTTAATGTGTATATTTGGACCTTGTAGTGTTTTGGTGCAACAAATGACATTTTATTCTTATAGTACCCTTACTTACTTATACTTACTTTACTCATCGTTTACTACTTACATACTCACTCATGGAAGTTTCTAAAGTTCTGCCAGTTTTATAACAGTACGTATCAGGGGTTCAATGGTGCAAAAGGTGTTTGTGTGTGCTCTGAGTGATAATTTAAGGTTCTGGTGACCTGTCTACTTTGTATTGTCTGGTACAGTAGCAGGGAATTCAGAAGATTCAATGCTAACATTTGGCTAACAATTTTTTCCAATGAGAATAATACATAATGCATAAACATAAAGTAGAGAAATTTGGGGCACACTCATGTATCCCAATTAGTAAATGGTAGGCATTTATATAGCGCCTTTATCCAAAGAACTGTACACTTCATGCTTCTTGTTCACCCATTCATACACACACTCACACACCAACGGCGATTGGTTGCCATACAAGGCTCCAACCTGCTTGTCAGGAGCATGACACCCAAGTAGCTTATTATAGCAGAACTATGGCCCCAGACATTGTACACGTTCTTCAGAAAATAAATTACATTTAATTATACTTTCAGTTCAAACAATTACCTATGGCAAAGCAACCTGTGCCCAAGCGAATTGTGGCATGGCTTTCTATATCAACATTACTGTACACTGCTCAAGAACTGAGAAAGAACCAGCATGATACAAAAACAAATTATTATGTTTATGATAAACACAATAATATTCACCTGCTCACATAAGCAGCCTCTGGAACATGACATTTCTATGCAAGCTAAAGCAATTACTTGAAGTGCATTTTCCTGCCTTAGAACCAGATGTCCCTCGCATCCACCATTATGGAGCAGGGAGGTCAGCCAGACCTCAACCAATGTACTGTGCCCAAAACACCATTCACCGCGCACAGATATGCCTTCTGGCCAATCAAAAGCATACAACAAACTTTGAAATGGAAAAGTCCAGAAAGGGAACCATCCTTTTCAGAACTGTGCACTTCAGCGGTTACAGTGGGAGTGCACTTCAGCAGAAGGGCCCTTAGCAACCATGGTAATTTCCTGTGTGTCCCTGTCCTCACAATTCAAGGCCTCTCCCAGCCTTTTTCATCGGACTTTTCACCATGTTACTTTTCAGATTCTTTCTCTCTCCTTTTTCTCTTTTCTCTTTTCTCTCTCTCTCTTTCACTCTCTCTCATACACAATGCTATATGTTGCCAAAACAGTATTTGAAATAACACAAATAAAAAATTTTACAACTATAATTATAATAATAATAATAATAATTATTATTATTATTATTATTATTATTATTTGCAGGCATGTCACAAGTGGCTGCCAATGTCACACAGTCACTCAAATTTCCCAAGAGTAATGGCAGCCTGTCCTGCCTCTCTTCAAAATGAAGGCACGTCTCCTTTGTTTCGGGGAGGTGGAGAGAGGTCTCCTTTGTTTCGGGGAGGTGGAGAGAGGTCTCCTTTGTTTCGGGGAGGTGGAGAGAGAGCTCTTTTGTTTCGGGAGAGATGGAGAGAGGTCTCCTTGGTTTTGGGGGAAGTGGAGAGAGGTGGTGGCACATCTTCTTTGTTTCGGGGAGGTGGAGAGAGGTCTCCTTGGTTTTGGGGGAAGTGGAGGCAGGTCTCCTTTGTTTTGGGGGAGGTGAAGGCAGGTCTCCTTTGTTTCGGGGAGGTGGAGGGAGGTGGAGGCAGGTCTCCTTTGTTTTAGGGGAAGTGGAGGCAGGTCTCCTTTGTTTCGGGGGAAGTGGAGGGAAGTGGAGGCAGGTCTCCTTTGTTTTGGGGGAGGTGAAGGCAGGTCTCCTTTGTTTCGGGGAGGTGGAGGGAGGTGGAGGCAGGTCTCCTTTGTTTTGGGGGAAGTGGAGGCAGGTCTCCTTTGTTTCGGGGGAGGTGGAGGCAGGTCTCCTTTGTTTCGGGGGAGGTGGAGGCAGGTCTCCTTTGTTTCGGGGGAAGTGGAGGGAGGTGGAGGCAGGTCTCCTTTGTTTCGGGGAGGTGGAGAGAGGTCTCCTTTGTTTCGGGGGAAGTGGAGGCAGGTCTCCTTTGTTTCGAGGGAGGTGGAGGCAGGTCTCCTTTGTTTCGGGGGAGGTGGAGGCAGGTCTCCTTTGTTTCGGGGGAGGTGGAGGCAGGTCTCCTTTGTTTCGGGGGAGGTGGAGGCAGGTCTCCTTTGTTTCGGGGGAGATGGAGGCAGGTCTCCTTTGTTTCAGGGGAGGTGGAGGCAGGTCTCCTTTGTTTCGGGGGAGGTGAAGGCAGGTCTCCTTTGTTTCAGGGAGGTGGAGAGAGGTCTCCTTTGTTTCGGGGGAGGTGGAGGCAGGTCTCCTTTGTTTCAGGGAGGTGGAGAGAGGTCTCCTTTGTTTCGGGGGAAGTGGAGGCAGGTCTCCTTTGTTTTGGGGGAAGTGGAGGCAGGTCTCCTTTGTTTCGGGGGAAGTGGAGGGAGGCCTCCTGTGTGCCCGTCACACCTCGTGCGGGAGTGAAGCTGGGCCTCCTCCTGCTGTGAATGACAGAGTGAGCGTAGCCTGCCCTGTCTGTGCAGCCAGGTCTGTCCGTGTGTGTGTGTGTGTGTGCCAGCTCTCAGGGCCAGGCTGCTGCTCACCGGGTCTGTGTTCTGTCAGTGTTAGCCCGTGTTTGTCATCTCCCTCCACGGTCCACTAAGCTGCCATGTCTCTTTTTAATGGCCGGCATGCCATGTTGCTTCGTATGTGTGTGTGTGTGTGTGTGTGCGTGTTTGTGTGCATGTGTGCGTGCGTGTTTGTGTGCATGTGTGTGTGTGTGTCTGTGTGCGTGTTTGTGTGTGCGTGTGTGTGCGTGTGTGTTTGTGTGTTGTGTGCCAATGAATGATGTTATTCTTATCATGTTTGCTGATAGACTCTCTCCACAAAGCTTATTTCCTACCAGTGCATGTTGGTAATGATGATAAGGGTGTGTGTTCACTATTTGCAGTGTTTCTGCCTCCACACTGTGTGGAAAAGCTTGCCAGGACATGTAGTGAACCAGGCTTGATACAGGGCTCCTATTTAACTTTTAGGCAAACCAATGAGTAGGTACACTTTAGTGGTAGGAAAGGCGAGCATTGCTGGGCTAAAGGTTATGTTTATGGATGTATTTTTTTGGTGTGTCGGTTAAGAATGGCTACTGAACTGCACACGTTGTTGCTTCCTATTGCTCTTGTATGACATGCCTGGAGTAGAGTCGCTCTAGTACAGAGGTGGGCAATGAGGGCTGTATCTGTTTCTGGTTTTCATATCAACCTCTGGCCTTAATTACTTCATTAGCGCTAACATTTATGCCATCTGATATTTTACCTACATTTCTTGATGAAGGCATTAATGCCAGTCAAAGACTGTTCTTGTGTCCTTGTATGATATGGTTTTACTGTGATCTAATCTGAGTGAATTGGTGTTGGTGTATACGGCCAGTTAGCTCATTCAGCCAGAGTAATTGGTGGAAACAAATACCTGCATACACACTGGCCCTCCAGGACTGGGATTGCCCACCCCTGCTCTAGTACCAAGTCGCTGGTACAGAGCAGTAATTTACTGACCTTACGCTGCATAGGAACTTACTGTCCAGTAGGTGGTGCAGTTGAGCAGTTCTAGTGAATTGAGTGCAGTCAAGTAAACATAGGGCAGATGATTTGATTTTTGAAATGGGACACCAGAGCATCATCAGTCATTGGTAACTGAAGCATCAATGAAATGTTCAAGTAGCCTGTGCAGAATTTCCCCTGTACTGAGCTGTGTGCAGCATTGCACCGCTGTGGTGTGCACGGGACCAACAAAACGATGGCTCATACAAGCACCTGAACGCGTTACCTATTTCCTCATGTCCTGAACTGACATATAAATGGCAGAAAGTTGCAGGGGAGTGTTGTTATGTGCGCAATAAACCGTCACTGTTAGTTCGTCCTTTTTGCTTCGTTAAATGGGGTAAACAAATGGAAAGGGTGCAATGTTCAAACCGCCCAAACGAAAGAAAAAATGGCCGAGGTGCTTTAAAATGACACTTATAAACAAAGCAAAATGCATGCCTCCACAAATGACTGCGGTTCTGGCATATACAATCATCTACAAGCAGCAATAAAAATGTGAGAATAGGGGGTGGGGGGGAAGGAAGTAATGAGAACGCATTTTTCTTTGGATATTTTTACATTACATTACACTACAATATGGGCACTTGGCAGACGCTCTTATCCAAGGCGGTTCACAAAGTGGAGAGCATCAACGTTACCACCAGGAATACAAATTACAGTAGTGCCAGGGAGGAGACAGTAGACACATTCAAAACCAGTGGCCATGGAAAATAGCACTAAAGTCGCGCATTTTTAGAGCTGCTGTCCTATTAGTAACGTTCACTCAGGCTCTCCTGTGGAAACGAGGAAGGAAGATACCGACAGTCCTATTCAAGAATCAAAATCTCTGTAAGCTCGTGCAATTCTTTTGAAGAATTTTTTTTTTTTTTTTTAATCATGAATACTCATATCCTTCTTGTAGAATGTGTGCCATACGTAGACGTCATAATATTGCAAACCTATAGGATACACAATATACCTCTATTTTCATTTACCACAATGTATGAAAAATGTATATACAGGAAAAAAACGTTTCAAAAGGCACAACTTGTGTGCATTTCATGTATTATTTTCAGAAAATAAATAGAAGGTTTATGTATTTTCTCATATTCCTACATTCTCAGAAAAACTGAACTGAGGCTTGTCTACACGGGGGAACAGTTTTTTGTTTTATGGAGCCCTCTGTGGTACTGCATGTGTGAAAAGTGTGAGAACTCCCAGGTTTACCCATTCCGCTGACAAAAAAACGCTTCAGCTAGACTGTGGAGACACAGAGGAACCTTTTGTACACCTTTCTTCTGAGAGTGTAATAAGTGGCTTCTCTGTATATTTGGTTACAAAATAAAATCAGAAAATGACTTTCACACGTTGAATGAAAATTTGTGAAAACAAACTAGGTCACATTAAGTCGTTAGCATCTTCACATCACTGACTTTTTAAAATGTAAACTGCATTTCACATGTGAAAACAAAACATTTGACTTGAAATTACACAAAGGTACAATGTTACCTTTGCACTCTGGTTACTCAGTGGTGGAATGACTTGCCTACCACTGTCAGGACAGCAGAATCCCTCCCCCTATTTCGACGCAGACTAAAAACACACCTTTTCACAAATGTACCTAAGTCCTCCCACCTGATTTCCCCCGCCCCCCTTTCTGATATCCCTATCCCTCTTGTCTAACCCCCCCCCCAAAAAAAAAAGAAATTGCACTTATGATGACTATATGTTTAGAACAACACTTAATGTGTACTTTACTAGTTATGTACGTGATGCTTTAACGTGTGGAAGAACCTATGCACTTATAAATCGCTTTGGATTAAAGGGTCTGCTAAATGACAAAAATGTAAATGTAAAATGTAATGTTACCTTTTTTTCCACTGTCATCCTACGTGTATATGATGTCATCGCATACTCTTCACATATTGGCCGATCACATGAGGTTTTTGAACGCATTTGGGGTTTTTTTTCCTCGTGCTGGGCGCATCTAAAACATTTCATAAAGACGCGCTGCTGGTCCGGGCTGACGGTGGAGGGGAGGTGAGGGGGATCAGCAGTGCGGCATGCAGACGCGCTCTGGAGGAGGCGCGCTACTGCCGAACAGACAGATTACGCGGAGTCGTTGGCAGCTTCTCTCGCTGCACTCTTCAGAGGTGCTCAGAGACGCTCTATATTGGGAAGACTCAGCGCTCGCAGATGGCGGTGGGGGGGAAAAGCAGTGCATGATGGGATCTGGCGCGCAGCGAGGCAACTTTGACCAAATCCGGTTTCGCTATTCCGACGTAGCTGCGGATTGAAAAGTCGAGAGCTGGAACGGCAGACCGTGATTCCGCGCCGGGAGTCTGTGCGCGAGTAAAGAGAACATGACATATGCTCCTCTTTGAAAATAAACGCCGTCACGATAGTGACATAATGCCTTTTGCAGAGCGCACACTAATACAAAACACCGCAATATGCCTTAAAGGAAGCAAGAGACTACAGATGGGTTTTGAGCTTCTTCAGGAATTCCCCATTGAGTACTGTGCAATGCTATAGTGGGGGGGGCATCCCTGGTTTAAATGTCTGTTACAATGACTCTGTATGTCATCAAAAGAAAACCTGAACCTGAAGAATATTACCAAAGAATATTTCTGAGCTAATGGGGAAAAATGCCAAAAGTGATAATTGAAGGTGTTTACAAGCCATTATAGTTGCAAAGGAGGAGTTACAAAGTATTAACTGACAGTGTTCCCAACCTTTTTTTATTATTTTTAAACTGTAAAAAATTAAAATATACCTTTTTTTGAAGAAATGTGTCATGTTTGACGTTGTTCCATTTAGAGGTCGGGTTCGCTGTCGTTCACTTAGATATTAATTGTGAAAGGCTTTTTGACCAGGGGTGCCCAGATTTTTGTGTCTGGTCTCTACACGTCCCATGTCACGGTGAGAACATGGCAACACAGTGCGCCACTTGTCGTTTTGTGAGCATATCGTATTGTCTCACCACAGAAATACACTAATTATGCAGAGACAGGGG
Organism: Conger conger; assembly: GCF_963514075.1. Lineage (NCBI taxonomy): Eukaryota > Metazoa > Chordata > Actinopteri > Anguilliformes > Congridae > Conger > Conger conger. Next base: position 69,634,925 of record NC_083763.1, read on the forward strand.
AAGGGGTTTCAACTGCTGTACATAATTATCCGGAATCTAGACAATCTTACACCATTTCTGTCATGTCTGCATTAACTATTGATATAAAACATTGGTAGCTGATTATACAGTATTCCATTTGAACCTGCAGCTTTAGCCATATGTACGTACTGTACAGTGAGCATTTACAGCTCATATATAATTTACTCTGTATAAATGGGATCAACACACTTGAAGGCCAGTACACTCGGTACCACTCTGGGAGAGCCCTGCAATCTGAGGTTCCAGTCCAGTGGGGGTCCAGTCAAACAATTCATGTCTGGCTGAAGTGGACGTTCTGGGCTTTGATTAAGGGGTATTATTACACATTTGGATTTCACCATGTAGAAATTACAGCACTTTTTAATGGTAGTCCACCATATTTCAGGGCACCGTAATGTTTGGGACAAATGGCTTCATGTGTGGTTTCCCATGTTTGATTACTCAGGTGTGTTTAATCACTTCCTTAGCGCAGGTTTTTCAAGAGAGTTTCAGTATCTAGTCTTGATTCTAGGCTTTTGATTTCCTTTGGAGGGCCAGAGTTTTGCCAACAAAAGTCTAGGCTAAAAGGAACTGCCCAAGATCCAAAGAACATATAATAATTCCTTATCACCTACAGACCATGCCCATTTTCCACCCAACGGCTGTTCATCGACTTTCAATTACATACTCCTTACTTTCAATGTAGGCTACACCGTAAACAAACGCGAGGTGCAGAATGCGTGCTTCATTTCTTGTAAAGCTGGGCTTTGACCAGAAAATATTTCCATGCCGAAATAGACCTTCAGGGTTACAGTATGGCTCCTTCTTTCATGAGGCAGAATTAAGTGGTTAAGTGCTTTCTATGCTGCTGTGAATAAAACCGTGTGGTCGAAAAGGTGATCTATTTATTTTATATGTTTCAATGCCGTCTTTTGTGCCCCGAGCAACACGGTTCTCACGGAATATGTCAGGCATTTAGAGGGGCGCACATTAGCGAAACATTACGAGGGGGGAAGAAAGTTATATAAAAGCGAAAGTAAGACTGGCGAGACCGCTGCCCTTCAGCGTTTTTGTGCGGGTTATTGTGCCGCTACATTCGGACGGCACAATGACTTGCAATTGTCGTGAGTTTTCTTTGTGAGCTCTTTAAAAAAACTTGGAACTGGAATAGACTTGATATCTGACGTAGTCTGGCCCTCCAGACCGGTCGTGCTGCCGGTTATCGCTCTACCCCTCTAATCAGGGGCTGATTTAGACCTGGGAGACGTGCCCAATCACTGACATTAATCTATCAATTAACTATCAGGGAGAAAAGAAAACCAGCGGTAGCCAATCTACTGGCCTTGAGGGTCCTTTTGTAGCACCCCGGTGGATGACTTACCAGCTGAATGTTTAATGCAAAACGGGAAGCACGAGAGAAACGCGCAGATAGAAAAAGAAACTTTGGAGTTTTGGATTGACCTTGATCTCTTTCAAACGTTAAAAGATAAATCACGGAGGATGATACGCAGATTGATAGGGTGCTGCAGATGAACAGATGGGTGCATCAATCAGAGTTTACCCTGACAAGAACCAATTAAATCTCACACTCTGAGAGTGTCGGATAACGGCTGATAGGCCAGAGATAATATTATTGTGCTCAGCCATTTTGCAGGTGTATTCTTCGAGATTAAGTGGCGGGGATTCAAGTTCTCTCCCCTGCTGTGCGTTTCAGTGGAACCGTTGGGATAAAAAATAAAAAAAGATTGGTTATGACTGATCGCATATGTACCCTCTACATTAGGCTTGCATGTTTGTTCATACTGACATTAATGTTGACAACACTGAGATGCATTTTGCATTTCAGAAATTTTGAATTTGAGGTTTCTAGTATGTTGTTATGTAAACCTCCAGAGGAAAATGATGTAATTCAAAATGGAGCTTGTTCTTTCACCTGTGCAACAGTATGGGGTGACATCTAATCTACTGCATATTATAGGCCCTGGAAAATGCAGCTCTCTTGCAAGTGCTTGCTCTGCATTCAGTCTGATATAACAATTAAGATAATTAACATGCACATAATTACGACTCAAGTTAAACTACAGCAGAAAGAGTGGCCTAATTCATTTGAAAAGATAAAAAATAGCAGTTCAAGTTGTGCTCCTCCAGTGTAACTATTTTAGTAGACAATATAATGTCATGATAATGTCATACTTTATATTGGGCTAGTCCCAATGTTGCAATAGAACTGAAAATATGTGTGTCTACAAAACAAATACAGCATTAGTGGTTCATCTGTTTTACTTATTTCTCTTCAAAACATGTACAAGTACCGTTAAGATCTTCAAATTGTATGGTGTGCGCCCTTTCACATGTATCTTGTTCTCCAAAGATTTGCTCAAGTTTCTTTAGGCAGCATCCGAAACACATGCATCATCTGGCTCCCAGCACGGGCACATAAATCCCATATGGTTGTGTGCTGCTGCCACCTGGTGGCGTAGATGAAAATAACAGAGCAATTCCATATTTCCTTAGAGAGTTTTGGAAGTGAGGTGGTAAGACTGGTGAGACACGGGATCTGTGTGTGTGGGTTTTCACCACGACAATTGCGAGTGAGGGTTTTCACCACGATAATCGCGAGTGAGGGTTTTCACTCCAACAATCGCGAGTGAGGGTTTTGACCATGACAATCGCAAGTGTGTGTTTTCACTCAAACAATCACGAGTGTGGGTTTTCACCATAACGATCATGAGTGAGGGTTTTCACTCAAACAATCACAAGTGTGGCTTATCACCATGACAATCGCAAGTGTGGGTTTTCACTCAAACAATCACGAGTGTGGCTTTTCACCATGACAATCGCAAGTGTGGATTTTCGCTCCAACAATCGTGACCTCGGAATTACAAGTTAAAGGTTCTATCTGCGTTCAGAGTAGTTTTGAGATAATGTGCTTCGCAGCTTTGAGATAGTGTGCTTCACAGCTTTCACATCCTAACAAAATCCTGTCAAGTTGCCATAAAAACAACACGGCACTAACTATTTATTGTCAAAATGTTAGTTAGAGCCTTATAATCTGCAGGCGAGGTGCGTTCTCTGCGTACTCGGAGGCTTGACAGAGAGTGGTGAGGAGCCAGAGCCGAAAGGAGGATACTTTGTCGTTCTGAGGTCCATGGCTGGAGAGGTGTGGAGGAACTGGAGCTGAACTGGGCTTCTGCTAAGGCCAGGGAAAGCCCCTTTTGGGATGCTGATTAGGGCCAATACCAAGGACATTAGAAATATATATATAATCATATATAAGATATTCATTTAGCAGCATTCACCCGATTTATATGAGTAATCATGCCAGACTTGGCTGGCAACATCCCCACACCAACATGCATATAGTACATAATGCCATTGGAGCGCTAAGTAACTATGCTACAGGAAGTAAGCAAGAACAAAAATGCAAATCCTGAACACATGCAGATTCTATAGCAAACCCAAGGAAGAATAAAAGCCTAAGACCATAGGTCACTCCAGTCAGCGATCCTGTGTGTGCTATTTGCAAAAATGATGCACTTGAAAGTTTTTATTTAAGTTCTGTATGTATTACAGCTGTGGTCTTGTGGCCTTGTTCCAAATAACCTGGCCTCTGATCGTTTCCCATAGTCCTTTGCGTGTCCTCAGTTAGTTCATCGGGTCAGTTGTGACATCCTGAAAAAACAACATCTGTCTTATTAAAATCCCAAAAATCAAGAGTGCCTTTTGCAAAAAAACAGCGCTTAATTAGCCAGTGGCATCTAATCACAGAAGTAGCGCTTGGTGCCAAACACCCTCACTATGGACAGCAGCTGGGAACTCTATTTCTGTAGAGGCATACATTTTATTTCCTTTTATTTACATGTATTTACCCAGGCAGGTCAACTGAGTACTCACTTCTCCTTTGCAGTGATGGCTAGGGGAATGTAATGCATAGCGAATTTAATGGCGGCCTGTAGCATAGTGGTTAAGGTAAATGACTGGGACACACAAGGTCGGTGGTTCGATCCCCGGTGAACCACAATAAGATCTGTACAGCCGTTGGGCCCTTGAGCAAGGCCCTTAACCCTGCATTGCTCCAGGGGAGGATTGTCTCCTGCTTATTCTAATAAACTGTACGTCACTCCGGATAAGAGCTAAGCAGGAGACAATCATCTCCTGGAGCAATGCAGGGTTAAGGGCCTTGCTCAAGGGCCCTACGGCTGTGCGGATCTTATTATGGCTACACCGGGGATTGAACCACCGACCTTGCAGGTCACCCTACAGACGGTGGAGCTCACTCGGCTCAGAGAGAGACACTCTGTTTATTGTGAGACTGACGTTATGACATCAAACAACGTCTTCCTCAGAGTCTGTGAAACCTGTGAAGTTCACCAGGTAAGGAGTCTCGTGTATTCTATCTGTCCCAGTTATAGAGCACCTATTGGGTCCTCCTTTCTTTAGCTGGCTTG